>NC_057808.1:137978028-138095834 GCF_018294505.1 Triticum aestivum
CCGAACCCCCTGGGGCCTATGACAGATGGGCCCCACGCCCAGAGAACGTAAAAAAAAGAATTAAAGAATTAAAAAATATAAATAAAACAAATAATAAAAATAAATTTAATTAATTAATTAACTAAATTAAGTAAGTTAATTAATCCTATTTAAATTAATCTAATTAATTAGTTAATTTAATTAAACAGTAGTTAATTAGCTAACAGCCCCTGACAGGTGGGACCCACCTGTCAGGTTGACCAGGTCAACGGTCAATGTTGACTGCTGACGTCATGCTGGTGAATTAATTAAATTTCGAATTAAATTAATTTATTAAATTCTAAAAATGATTTAAATCTTTAAAATTTAATATAAAATAAACCGTAGCTCGGATGAAAAAACTTTGTACATGAAAGTTCCTTAGAACGACGAGACGAATCCGAATATGTAGTCCGTTTGTCAGCCACACGTTCCTAGCATAGCGAACATGGAACTTTCTCCCTCCGGTCCGTCTGTCCGAAAACGCGAAACATCGGGGATACTTTCCCGGATGTTCCCCCCTTCGCCGGTACCACCTACTGCCGCGTTAGTACACACCTAGCACCGCTCATTGTCATGTCACGCATCGTCATGCTTATGTTTGCATTGTATTTACTGTTTCTTCCCCCTCTTCTCTCCGGTAGACTACGAGACCGACGCTGCTGCTGCCCAGTTCGACTACGGAGTTGACGACCCCTCCTACTTGCCAGAGCAACCAGGCAAGCCCCCCCTTTGATCACCAGATATCGCCTATTCTTCTCTATACTGCTTGCATTAGAGTAGTA
Organism: Triticum aestivum; assembly: GCF_018294505.1. Lineage (NCBI taxonomy): Eukaryota > Viridiplantae > Streptophyta > Magnoliopsida > Poales > Poaceae > Triticum > Triticum aestivum. The sequence goes on from NC_057808.1 coordinate 137,978,832, forward strand.
GTATGTTACTGCTTTCCGTTAATCCTATCCTGATGCATAGCCTGTCCTTGCTTCTACTGTTGTTACCTTTACCTGCAATCCTACATGCTTAGTATAGGATACTAGTTTTCCATCAGTGGCCCTACATTCTTGTCCGTCTGCTGTGCTATACTATCGGGCCGTGATCACTTGGGCGGTGATCACGGGTATATACTTGTATACTATATACATGACACATGCGATGACTAAAGTCGGGTCGGCTCGTAGGAGTACCCGCAAGTGGATCTTTGTGGCGGAGCGACAGGGCAGGTTGAGACCACCTAGGCGAGAGGTGGGCCTGGCCCTGGACGGCGTCCGCGGTTACTTCGACATAACACGCTTAACGAGTTCTTGGTATTTGATCTGAGTCTGGCCATTTGGTCTATACGCACTAACCAGCTACGCGGGAACAGTTATGGGCACTCGACGTCGTGGTATCAGCCGAAACTCTTTTTGACGTCAGCGACGGAGCGGCGCGCGCCGGATTGGACTGGAACGCCACTAGGCTAGGTCTGCTTCCGGCCGCCCTCGCAACATGCAGGTGTGCAATGGGCGATGGGCCCAGACCCCTGCGCGCATAGGATTTAGACCGGCGTGTTGACCTCTCTGTTGAGCCTAGGTGGGGCTGCGACGTGTTGATCTTCCGAGGCCGGGCATGACCCAGAAAAGTGTGTCCGGCCAAATGGGATCGAGCGTGTTGGGTTATGTGGTGCACCCCTGCAGGGAAGTTTATCTATTCGAATAGCCATGTCCCTCGGTAAAAGGACGACCCAGAGTTGTACCTTGACCTTATGACAACTAGAACCGGATACTGAATAAAATACACCCTTCCAAGTGCCAGATACAACCCGGTGATCGCTCTCTAACAGGGCGACGAGGAGGGGATCGCCGGGTAGGATTATGCTATGCGATGCTACTTGGAGGACTTCAATCTACTCTCTTCTACATGCTGCAAGATGGAGATGGCCAGAAGCATAGTCTTCGACAGGACTAGCTATCCCCCTCTTATTCTGGCATTCTGCAGTTCAGTCCACTAATATGGCCCTTTACACATATACCCATGCATATGTAGTGTAGCTCCTTGCTTGCGAGTACTTTGGATGAGTACTCACGGTTGCTTCTCTCCCTCTTTTCCCCCTTTCCCTTTTATGTGGTTGTCGCAACCAGATGGTGGAGTCCAGGAGCCAGACGCCACCGTCGACGACGACTCCTACGACACTGGAGGTGCCTACTACTACGTGCAGCCCGCTGACGACGACCAGGAGTAGTTAGGAGGATCCCAGGCAGGAGGCCTGTGCCTCGTTCGATCTGTATCCCAGTTTGTGCTAGCCTTCTTAAGGCAAACTTGTTTAACTTATGTCTGTACTCAGATATTGTTGCTTCCGCTGACTCGTCTGTGATGAGCACTTGTATTCGAGCCCTCGAGGCCCCTGGCTTGTATTATGATGCTTGTATGACTTATTTATGTTTTAGAGTTGTGTTGTGATATCTTCCCGTGAGTCCTTGATCTTGATCGTACACATTTGCGTGCATGATTAGTGTACGGTCAAATCGGGGGCGTCACAATAGATGGCTCAACGGATATAGTATGCAGGAGCTGGCACCGCTCATATATGGCATGGTGTCAAAGCGGACGAGGGACGTGAGAACGGTGGCTGAAGCTATTCAGGGCTCAACTTGGGCGCGAGACGTTGGCCCGAACATGGATGAAACGGCACTACTCCAGTTCCTTGAGGTGTGGCCGCAAGTTCATAGCGTGGTTCTTGACCCACAACAGCCGGATCAGCTCAAGTGGTCATGGGAGAAGGATGGGGAATTCTCGGCAAGATCAGCTTATGCGGCCAACTTCGCGGCCCTTCAATGCTCACCGACGGCAACCTACACATGGGCGTCGAAGACGCCCCTGTGCTGCCGCTTCTTTGCATGGTTGGCTCTAAGGGATAGAGTGTGGACATCTGATAGACTGGCAAGACGCGGACTGCCACATAAAGAGGCATGCCCCTTCTGTGATCAAAATGACGAAACAATCAATCATCTCATGACACAATGCGTTTTCGCGAAGGAGGTTTGGACCAAGGTGGGTCAGGCAGTTGGCATGACAGGCATGACGCCATCAGACGGTGACGATCTAGTGACATGGTGCACAAGGCCCATCTTCGAGGGGAGGCACGCCAAGACCTTGCGGGCGATTCACCTCCTCGTCATGTGGGAGTTGTGGAAACACCGAAACACGATCGTGTTCGAGGGCATGAGGCCGGACGTGCAGCAAACCTTACGACGGATCGCCTCGGAGTGTGGGACATGAAGACAAGCGGGTGTTCTACACAAAGACATACATCTCAACTTTATAGGAGTGGTTGGGTGGAGCGAGGGCGAGTAATCCGTTAGGATGTATTGAGGGTGGAATGCGTTGTAAGGCGTGTTGTATATAACCGTGGATGGGGTGTCTTCCCCTTTCCTTCTCTTAATATAAGATACGCACACTCGTGCGTATTCGAGAAAAAAAAACACCGGTGCCTATGTTGCTGCTCAGCTATAGTGAAAGGGATGTAGGCAAACAAATAATGTGCAAAACTCATCCAGGCTTAGTCGGGCTACACATGCAAAGTGCCCAAAATAGGTGGAGGTAACCGTAACAAAATGTCAAGGGGCATATATGTAATTATTTCCAAATTACAGGAGCATCTGAAAGTCTTCTGGGGCAGGTGGGCATCGATTTTTTGTTCAAAAGAACCACCTGCCGAGTCGAATTGACAAAAAAGACCATCTTTGAAAAGAATTGACAAAAGAGACCAGCTGGGGCGTGGCGGCAGGCGCGCCAGCCGACACGTGGCACTTGCCGCCACGCGCCGGAGGCGGCAGGGCCTGCCGCCACGACAGCAGGTGGCAGCGCTCGAATTACCAAATACCAGGCGAGGCCAGCTGCTGCGACGGAATTTGGATGAGCTGGTAGGCCCTGCCGCCACACCCTGTGGCGGCACGTCTCCAGCAGCAGCACTGCTTGCTCTCTGTTCTACTCGATGTTAGCAGATGTGAAAATAGGCACATTTGACCGAGATTTAAATCTATTTGAAGGCCGATTTTAAAGATGTTGCAGTTGAAAAAAAGATAAATCAAGTTAAGATCTATCCTTTTTATGTTTTTTGCATACATGCACGGTCGTTTTGTACTTTCTAAATGCTCCAAACCACTCCCAAAGTTATTATCAAATGCCAAATACAACAGCGAATACAAAGTTAGAGACTAATCATACAGTGCAAAACCACCATGAATGTGAGCAAAAGATACAAAAACGGATACATCTTATCTTGATCTATCTTTTCTTCAACTGCAATATCTTCAAAATCCGCCTTCAAATTGATTCAAATCTCAGTCAAACATGCCTATTTCATACTTGCTAACAACACTAGAAGAACACAGAGCAGAACGGGAGAAACGAGTTGCTGCTGCTCGAGACATGCCGCCGCAGGGTGTGGCGACAGGGCCCACCAGCCCATCCAAACTCCGTTGCATCAGCTGGCTTCGCCTGGTAGCTGGTAATTCCAGTGTTGCCGCCTGCTGTCGTGGCGGCATGTCCAGCCGCCTCCGCGCGTGGCGGCAGGGGCCACGTGTCAGCTGGCGCGCCTGCCGCCACGGCACAGCTGGTCTTTTCTGTCAATTATTTTCAGAGATGGTCTTTTTCGTGAATTCGACTCGGCAGATGGTTCTTTTGGACAAAAATTCGTCGGCATCAGGTGGGCGCTTTGTGTTTCTTCCTACACCCGCAAACCCTCCAAACCCCCCAACACACCCCAACAAAGACGAAGCGAGAGCCGCCGCGATGCAGCAAGCGATGCCCATGCCGGCGGCGGCGGCGGCGCCGGGGATGCCTCCGTCTGCTGGCCTCAGCACCGAGCAGATCCAAAAGGTTCCCTCTCCCCCCTTCCCCATCTCTGTCGGTTCTCGATATGGCTGGTGTGCCTCCTTGGTGGGTTCGAAGGGTTGGTTTCCGGCCAAATATTCGATCGTTTGTCGCCCCTACCAGTCGTGGTTTCGTCTGGTGGATTATTAGAGATGGCGTTCTTATTGACCGATATTGATGTGATTTGAATAGCTTTTTTCTGAGTTAGTTGATATCAGTATTCTCCTTCAATAAATTAATAGTATTATCTCCATCCTTCTATTGTCTTACTTCCATTCCAGCTGCCAATCTTCAAATGTTGCTTTTGTTTTGCAGTTACTAGCGACTAATTACTATGACGCATCCTTTATTGTCTTGCTAGATTCAAACAAGTTTTATTTATTTTTGCTTCTTGCTGGTGAATGTCGATGCATGTACTGCTTAATGGAAATGGAGTATGGTTGGCTTCGTTCTACTAACGAAAACCTACATTGTTCGACCAAGTTGCTTTATACTCCAGAAAAATGTTGAGAGCAACCCTGGATTTACTCCTTTTGAACTGTTTCCCAACTTATCAAGGGTGCTCGTGCTTTTGCTGTGCAACAAACGGACCAAACATTTTCAGTCCAACAATATAGTTCTATACTTTTGACTCCCAACCTCCAAATGATTTCTAGTTCTTTAGATTTATACTAATGCTTTGTGATCCTTTCTTCTTTCTAGCTTTGTAATTTCGGCATTGGGATGATTGAACAAAATCAATAGTCCCGATCTTTAATCCTCGTGTTTTCGTGCAGATCGTCATGCTGCACTGTGTTGTTTTTGTTTATTTGTATTTTGTTGTTCACCTGGCTTTCTATTTGAATATACTAACTCTATACACGACCTGTTATAATTATTCATTCCCCCTAATTGGCATTATCCATTGTGCAGTACCTGGATGAAAATAAGCAACTAATTTTGGCTATCTTGGAAAATCAGAACCTGGGAAAGTTGGCGGAATGTGCTCAGTATGTAACGGACTGAACCTCTCTTTCTTCAGATTATACAATTCAATATGGCCTTTAATTTCGCTAACTGTTGAGCCATTCTGCTTTCCATTGCATTCTTGCTTTGTATGCGCAAAATATAATTATTGTGTTTCTGCTGCCATCTTCAGCTGTTCTTACTTATCTGTTTACATTTATCGTTAGCTAGTACCATCGTTCTAAAACCAGACCAGCGGACGCCCAACAGGCCAACAGTAAATATTGGAACTGGCTGCTGGTCTGTTCAGTTAAAATAAGTAAATGAAGCAGACAAAAAACTGCCAAAATAATATGCTCGCAAAGACAGCCAAAATAATATGCTTGCAAAGAAAATGTCTGCTTGAGCAGCTGAGCTGCCAGTGAATTGAATTGGTACTTCTGCTTTAACACCCTTAGCCATTACCACATGTGATATGATTGATGTGGATATGGTTAGTCAAGAAACACTACTTCTTTGATGATGGAGTGCTATTTTTTTGTGAACGCAAAAGCACATACTTGAGTTTTGTAAACTGTATGTTTGGCTTGGTGTCTCAAATTTGGCTGAGGTGGCTACTGAACCTAACAAGTTTTTTTGGGTGTCATACAAGGAAATATATTGTTCCAAACATTAATATTGAACCACAGGTCAACTGTCTAGACTCTAGAGTACCAGTGAAAAAGGTTGAACGGATCATTGTATGATTATCTTTTAATACTAATAAAGTAGTGTGTCTTGGCGCCCTGTGTTAAAAGCACCCAGTACAGCATGTAAATATGAACACCACCACTAGCTTGTATTCACACAATAGCTACTAGACACACAGAGATTGAATATTGACGGGTGTGTCCCCTACCATTGAACAAATATTCCTGTAGGTGACACACAGGAAGCCAAACCCTAGTGGTTAAAGGGTCGTCCAACCATCTTCAGTTACCATCCAAGCACCAACTTGGTTCTTTATGTGTCTTTAATGTTTTGATCGCTAGAGAAGGTATCACCATCAACCTTTGTGCTGTGCCTCTAGGGGGTTTACATTGTGTTTGCAACCCAATGCCTCATGATGTTGGTACCATAAGTTCTGTGTCTTCTCCCTTCCTCGGTTTGAAGACATAAGCGCACGCAGTGGAGGGACATAAATTTGTGGATTTGATAAGCTGTAGTGCATTCAATCAAAACATGTGCATCTTGTGGATGGCCGCAGTTTTCTTAAATATTCATCATAGTTTATTACAAGTATGTGATGTTCGTGAACTTAGTATTACTATATGTTTTTCCCACCAAAGGTTTAGCTGCCTTACTATATATTATGTTTACTGTTTTGCATTTGAAGCAAAAAAAATTAATATTTCCTACACTTGGAAACTACTGCTTGCAATGGTTAATAGCGGTAGATATTATACTATAATTTATGTTGAATCATGTAAACTTTAATATTTCGGAACTGGTCAGGCACTTGCTACATCGTGATAACAAATCAAATTGTCCTTCAAATTTATCCGTACTATTAAAGGGGAGTTTCTACTTCCTACGTTGTTCGTCCCCTCAGGGCCCCACCAATCGACGGATCTTCCCACGATTCTCTATTTCCTTTTACCGACCGCAACCCCACCCAGTTTGGTAAGCGCTGATTCAAGTGCCATAATAAACAAATCAATCATCAATAAAAAATTGTCTCCAGCTGATTCGCTAGCATACACGACAAATCAATCAATCTATCTACATCTATCTACTCTACACTACCTAAAAAAGACATAATGTTCCCATTCCGCCTCCATTCCATGCTTAGCACACCAAGAAAACCAGGGGGAAACCGGTCCGCTACAACCCACACACGCATGTCCGTCCTCCTCTCTATTCCCTCTACACTCTGGGTTTATTTCTTCAAGGTTAATCAAGTCTTTGCTTTTTTAGAGAAAGAGAGAGAGGTTGGTGGAGGAGGAATTATTTAACGGTAAATCGAATCAACAATACCACCTAATGTACATGAGTATTCTAAAGGTATATATTAGACATGATTGATGTTAAACCATTAGAATGTGTATGCCCCTGTAGAAAGGCACAGTCAATTAGCTAGTCTGAATAAATTTCAAGTTACGACACCACATCTGTTGGAGAAAAAAAATCACTAATGAATGGTTATCATTACTTCCAACTTCCAAGAGCCATAAAATGTATCTTAACCTCTGCTCCGTATATCTTTGTTTTTCTTGTTAACTGACATTTGTCTTCTTTACGTACTTCAGCTTCTTGTGAATAACTGTAGCTACAGAAGGTTCAAAATTCGTGTAAAGGATTATGAGAAACATCTGCTTTGTAAAAACATATAAGTGTAATACGCATATGTGTGCATGATTACACAAATACTTGTGTCCGAAAAGGAATGCTAGACAAGTGACAAATATCTAAACTGAAAGATACCATAAGATTTGGTTAAAACTCTTCCATAGTCCCTGTATAGTTGGCAAAAGAGAAATTGCAGGATATCAGAAGTTAACCCTGCCACTAGTTGTATATTTGAACATGAAGGTAGTTGTCCGTTCATTTTCAGAAGCGAACTATGGCATGAGATGCACTATTTGTGGAAGCGCTGGGTTGCTCTGACTGTGGGGGCACTTACAAGCGGCATCAAGTCAATCCATGACTATTGTCGTTAGAGCACCCTGTCGTGGTTCTTGCGCAGGTGCTTGTCTGCGCTTTGACAAACTTATTTTAGGTGGTTTCTTCTAGTAGGCAGGAGAACAGCAAGGCCATGGTGGTAGTGGCGCAATGCACAGACGGGTAGGGCGCCCGCGAGAGCGTGGAGGTAGGGACGATTTGCTTATGTTGTCCTTGCGGAAGGCGGTCATAATGTTGAGGATCTAGACCGTGTCGCCAACCTCCTAGCACCTGTAGCCTCCCTTCTCCTCCGGAAGTGTCACATAAAAGACTTGCAGCCATGTCAGTGAAATGGCCTACATACTTGTCATGCTGTAACAAACACTCAAAACTGTCAAAACATGCATTCTTTTGATCTACAACACATTGTTGCTAACTAAGCTTTACTCTCTTGGACTTCACGTCTGCGAAGCACTGATACGGCAATACGAGTACGGGGACACGGGACATGTTAATTTCCAGAAACAGAAATACGGCAATACGGCGAGTATATACGAATAATTCATAAAATGACATTTGAAATCTCTAAAAAAAACTTATATTTAGGAAAGGAGGGAGTAATAAAGACAACATAATAGGATGCGTGAGATGCGATGAGAATACTGCCCCATTGGGTGCCTGCATGCTTCTTTTCAAGTCCTGAAACATCATCAGTGTCCTCATGGTGTATGCAAAATAGAAAATACTCCCTCTGTAAACTAATATAGGACGTTTTAGAGACTTGACACGTCCTATATTAGTCAAGTCTCTAAAACGTCCTATATTAGTTTACAGAGGGAGTACATCATGTGATATTTCGGATTGCCGACACCATGGCCAGCCTCTTCACCTGCACCTTCAACTTCAGTCATGTTGCTCGCAGTACCACCAAGTGAAGACTGGCTAGCTGCCATGCCACTCCTAGCAGATGCCATGTCATATTTCCCTCCCTAGCAGTAGGCAGTAGCAGCAAAGCAGCAACATCAGCTAGCAATAGCAAGCAGCCAAGCACACAGCAAGCATGCACGCGACGGAATAACTTACCTCTCTCTTGTGACGGCGGTGGAGAAGGCTCGAGTCCAGTCACTCGAGGCGGCGGTGTGGCGAGTCGACAGGGCGGCGAGGCGATTCCAGGCGATGGTGGCGGCACGCTCCTGCCCTCAATCCAGTGCTTCCTTGTGCGGTCGAACAGAAAGCGAGAGAGCAAAGTTAGGGTAGTTGTGACTTCTTGGGCTTCTATTGGGCTCGCTCGGGGCTGTGCTCTCGCATTGCTGTGGTGTCACGAGTGTCCTACCATATAGGCTCTTTTCTCTCTCTTTTTTTTAAAAGTAAAAAAATCCTGATACTCCTGGATATGCGCATCCCGGCCTGATCATGCGTACACCGTATCAGAGCCGCCTGGCATGCAGACATGGCAACTCTGGCCGTATCAGTGCCTCAGAGCTTCACGCTGTAATATGACCGTCTTTTACGCTTAGCATTGTTCATAATCTTTTATTTGTGTACCAGATCAACAGTTCCATTGTGCTGGTCGCCCGGATGCCTTTGCTCGTGCATCATTTATGTCAGCGTATCTGCTCATGTGTCACTAATCCAATGTTGCTAACTACGTCATGTTTTTGCTTTTACGATTATTGGAAGTTTAAGTTCTCTGTTATTAGTCTTTTTCTCTTGTTAGCGGGGGCATAATTTGTGATATTTTTGTATTTCTTAATCTACTTTGCATTGCATTGAATTGTTCTTGTGTTCTATACCTGTAATAGATAGTTGCATTCAACAAGTTTCCTTATACATAACAATGTTTGCTTGTGTGAATGTGCGGTTCCTTCTGAAGCGGATATGGAGAAACACATAGACAACTCATCTCCCATATAACTTTCAGGTATCAAGCTCAGCTTCAGAAGAATCTTTTGTATTTGGCTGCAATTGCTGATACTCAGCCACAGACCTCTGTAAGCCGTCCTCAGGTTAGTCATGTCTTGACCAACATACAGTATACCTATATTGTTTCTACTGGATGCACTAATGTTACTTGTGCATACAGATGGCACCACCTAGTGCATCCCCAGGGGCAGGGCATTACATGTCACAGGTGCCAATGTTCCCTCCAAGGACCCCTCTAACGCCTCAGCAGATGCAGGAGCAGCAACTACAGCAACAACAGGCTCAGATGCTTCCGTTTGCTGGTCAAATGGTTGTGAGACCTGGGGCTGTCAATGGCATGCCCCACGCCCCTCAAGTTGAACCAGCCTATGCAGCAGGTGGGGCCAGTTCTGAGCCTTCTGGCACTGAGAGCCACAGGAGCACTGGTGCCGATAACGACGGTGGGAGCGGCTTGGCTGACCAGTCCTAAGAAAGCTACGAGCTTGTGTTTTAGGCCGCAGAATGCATGTATACTACCACCCGGATGAACAGAGGATCGTCCCTGTGCCCTTGAATGATAAGTGGCCGTGATCTTCGCGTGGATGATGAGTAGTAGTTGTTATGTTTGCCTTGGCTTTTCGGATTACAACAGACGTAGATTATCATCATCTGTGCTGTGCTTGACTTTCTGCATTCATCATAGGTCTTGTATCCAAGTTTACATGGAATAATAATAGGTCCCAGTTGTTTGTTCCTCGTGGTGGTTGTTGTCTGCCAACTAGACTAGTGTAAAATCCTGAAATGGTGGTAAGATGTTTTTCTCCTATCAGATGCTTATCTCCAGCAGTTGTTGCTACGTTGCATTGGTTGGTGTTGAAGTAGCATGATTGTTTTTCCTATTAAAGAATGCTTCCTTTGTCCTGTGAATCCTGACTTTTTTAGTGGAATCTTATACAAGTATGTAGGTGATCTCCACTAAAATATTTATCTTTGGTAATGCTCGTGCGTAGCACTTAGCTAGATTTCCTTGTGCGTACTGTCAGAATTTAGAGACACAAAAACTCCACATTTCGTACTACGTAGTTTCTAGTGCATGTGTTTATCCAACCAGAATTTCACAGAGAAGCTCACAAAATAGAGTTGAACTATTGTATACAGAAGTCGCTGAAGGTGACAACAAAATTATGAGAACATTTTGGTACTGCCCTGCTCGAACTTCTGATTCTCATTGAAGAAACTCTGGAAAAGGAGGAAGTCTATTGGGTGCAGCGGAGCCGTGCCAATTGGCTTAAGTATGGGGATCGGAACACAAACTTCTTCAACAATTTTGCGACGGCCAGAAGAAGGAGAAACCAGATCCGGAAACTTCTTGGAGATGATGGCATATGGAAGGAAGATGTAGACTTCATGGGAAATTTAATCTCTGATTACTTTAAATCGCTGTTTACTTCTGAAGTTGTACACCCAAACATGGATGTTTTGAATAAAGTTAAAGTTAGAGTTTCGGACTATATGAATGAAGCATTGCTTGCACCGTATACGGCTGAGGAGGTGAAAAAGGCCCTGTTTAGTATCGGCGATCTTAAAGCGCCTGGTCTAGATGGCTTGCATGCAATCTTTTACAAGAGGTTCTGGCCTCTGTTGGGAGATGATTTAGTGACTGAAGTCTTAAATGCAGTAAACAATGGAGTTATACCAGAGGGTTGGAACTCAACTACTATTGTGCTCATACCCAAAGTGGAAAATGCAGAGAAGATTTCACAGTACAGGCCTACAAGTCTCTGCAATGTTGTCTATAAGGTGATCTCTAAACTATTGGCTGCTAGATTAAAAGTTTTCCTACGTGATATTATCAACGAAACACAGAGTGCATTTGTGCCTGGGGGGATTACCACTGACAATGTAATTGTGGTGTATGAATGTCTACACACAATGAAGAAGAGGAAGTAGGGGAAGAATGGCACTTGCGCTGTCAAATTAGATATGCACAAGGCCTATGATCGAGTAGAATGGGTATTCCTTAAAGCTATCTTGGGCAAGCTTGGGTTTGCAGAAAAATGGATTGACTTAATCATGGCTTGTGTGACCTCTGTTGAATATACTGTGAGGTTTAATTCAAATGAAACTAATCCATTCAAACCCACCAGAGGGCTCGGGCAGGGGATCCTCTATCCCCCTACTTCTTTTTACTGTGTGCAGAGGGCCTTTCAGCTTTGATTGGACATGAAGAATCACAAGGCAGGCTCTTGGGGGTTCAGGTCTGTAGAGACTCCCCTAAAATATCACACTTGTTATTTGTGGACGACTTCTTAATCTTGATGAGGGCCGATTCTGCAAATGCACACTCACTAAGGAGTATCTTGGATGATTATTGTTCAGCTTCAGGGCAAATGGTGAGTGTGGCTAAATCCTCAATTTTCTTCAGTCCTAATACTAATGTGGAAGTCAAAGCGAGGTATGTCAAGTACAAGATATTATGACTGAATCGTTATCGGTGAGATACTTGGGACTGGCATCTATGATAGGTGTAGACCGAACTGACTGTTTTCTGCACCTTATTGAGAGAATTCAGAAATTGATTAATGGATGGAAGGAGCGTACCTTATCATTTGGCAGCAAAGAGGTGTTGATAAAAGCGGTGGCCCAAGCCATCCCAACATGCGATGAGTGTTTTCAAATTCCTGATTTTTTTTGCAAAGGGATCACTGATGCAATGTCGTAGTACTGGTGGGGTGATGAGGATGATCAACGCAAAATGCATTGGGTTGCTTGGTGGAAGATGTGCGTCCTGAAAGAAAAGGGTGGAATGGGATTTAGAGATATCCACGCTTTCAATCTTGCACTATTAGCAAAGCAATGCTGGAGGTTAATTGAGAAACATGACTCGTTATGTGCAAGAGTGCTGCGTGCAAGATACTATCCTACGGGCGATATCCTTAATTGCACGTTAAAGAAGGGTTCTTCCTTTGTTTGGCAGAGTATATTTGCAGGCATACAAACCTTCAAAACAGGAAGCATCTAGAGAGTCGGAGACGACACAAAAATTGACATATGGGAGGATTGTTGGATACCAAATAGTCCAACGAGGAAAGTTTTAACACGACGAGGTAACTGTTTATTATCACATGTGAGCGACTTGATAGATCCTATATCAGGTGAATGGGACGAGCAGATCATCAGAGACATTTTTTGGAGAATAGCTGTGGACCGTATATTGCAAATCCCTCTATCCCATCATAGTTTGGAGGATGTTGTTGCATGGCACTTTACAAAGAATGGAGTATACATCGTTTGCTCTGGTTACTACAGAGAATGGGAAGATCAATATGGTCCGAAAGTTGGTGGTGAGGCTAGACAATCGAGTACACCGGATCATCCGGTTTGGAAAAGGCTATGGAAGTTAAAGCTACCGGGGAAAGTCAAAATCTTTATATGGAGATGCTTGCATAACACCATCCCTTTTAAGTGTACAGTAGCCAACATGCATATTCCCACGAGTGGGCAGTGCCCTATTTGCCAGCAGGGGGCGGAAGATATTAAGCATGCGCTCTTCACATGCTCCCGTGCTAGGTTGATATGGCCTGAGTTGGGATTGCAAACTGTCTATATGAGGCGATTCCCATTGACAGATCAGGTGCGAGGGTGATGTAGTCTCTCCTGTGCGACGACAGGTTTCAGCGAAAATACATGGATGTTATTGATATACCTGAGGTCATAGCCTCTACTAGCTGGTACCTATGGTGGCAGCGAAGGGAGTTAGTCAGAGGGGAACAAGTCCAAGATCCGGTCCGCATAGCTATGGCCATCCAGGCCCTATCGTTGAACTTTGTCTGAGCGGCCAAGAAAACCAATCCAATGCCTCATCAAAACGTTTGGAAGAAACCACTGTCAGGGATGCATGTACTAAACGTAGATGCTTCGTTCTTGGAAGAAGATCACTCAGGCTCCTGTGGAATGGTGGTGAGGGACCATAATGGCGGATTTATAGCAGCTTCTGTAGCTCAAATGTCTCATGTGGCTGATGTAGTGGCAGCTGAGGCCGAGGCAATGCACCAAGGTATCATGTTCATATGCGGTCTTGGGTGTGATAGCATTTTGGTCCAATCCGATAGCTCGATCGTCGTGGATGCTTTGCGGATGAATGAAGGGTACGCTTTGGTGGCTGCGCCAATTCTTGAGGATTGTCGTAATTTACTTAACGATTTCAGGAAGGTCATTATCGAACATTGTAGTAGAGAGTAGAACATGGTTGCTCATGAGCTAGCTAGCTTTGGGAGGGTAATCCACCGACGATGTGGTCGGATACACCTCCTTTTTTCATTTTGAATGCTTTAGCAAGCGATGTAAGTTTATTATGAGTTAATAAAGCAGCCATGAAGGCCTTCCCCTAAAATAAAATAAAATAAAGACTAACATGATAACCGACTACACCATAGCTGAAGTAAATATGCCCTAGAGGCAATAATAAAGTTGTTATTTATATTTCCTTATATCATGATAAATGTTTATTATTCATGCTAGAATTGTATTAACCGGAAACTTAGTACATGTGTGAATACATAGACAAAACAGAGTGTCCCTAGTATGCCTCTACTTGACTAGCTCGTTAATCAAAGATGGTTATGTTTCCTGACCATAGATATGTGTTATCATTTGATGAATAGGATCACATCATTAGAGAATGATGTGATGGACAAGACCCATCCGTTAGCTTAGCATAATGATCGTTTAGTTTTATTGCTATTGCTTTCATCATGACTTATACATGTTCCTCTGACTATGAGATTATGCAACTCCCGAATACTGGAGGAACACATTGTGTGCTATCAAACGTCACAACGTAACTGGGTGATTATAAAGATGCTCTACAGATGTCTCCGAAGGTGTTTGTTGGGTTGGCATAGATCGTGATTAGGATTTGTCACTCCGTGTATTGGAGAGGTATCTCTGGGCCCTCTCGGTAATGCACATCACTATAAGCCTTGCAAGCAATGTGACTAATGAGTTAGTCACAGGATGATGCATTACGAAACGATTAAAGAGACTTGCCGGTAATGAGATTGAACTAGGTATGATGATACCGACAATCGAATCTCGGGCAAGTAACATACCGATGACAAAGGGAACAACGTATGTTGTTATGCGCTTTGACCAATAAAGATCTTCATAGAATATGTAGGAGCCAATATGAGCATCCAGGTTCCGCTATTGGTTATTGACCGGAGATGTGTCTCGGTCATGTCAACATAGTTCTCGAACCCATAGGGTCCGCACGCTTAACGTTCGATGACGATTTGTATTATGAGTTATGTGATTTGATGACCAAAGTTTGTTCGGAGTCTCGGATGAGATCACGGACATGACGAGGAGTCTCAAAATGGTCGAGAGGTAAAGATTCATATATAGGACGATGATATTTGGACACCGAAAGTGTTCTGGGTGATACCGGGTCACCAGAAGGGGTTCCGGGCAATCCCCGGCAAAGATATGGGCTTAATGGGCCAAGTAAGGGAACACACCAGCCCACAAGGGGCTGGTGCACCCCCTATAGGGCCAACCACGTGGGGAGAAAGGGAAAGGAGAGGAGGAAAAGGAAAGTATGAAGTAGGACTCCTACTTCCTTCCCCCCTCCTTCCTTTCCCTCTTGTCCAAATATGGTAGGGGGGGGGGGAATTGGACTAGGGGCCCAAGTAGGATTCCTCCTACTTGGGAGCGCCCTAGGCTGCCTCCCTCCCTCTCCCTCCTTTATATACCTGGGGAGGGCACCCCTAGAACACACATCAATTGTTCCTAGCCGTGTGCGGCGGCCCCCTCCACAGTTAACACCTCGGTCATATTGTCGTAGTGCTTAGGCGAAGCCCTGCGCCGGTAACTTCATCATCACCGTCGGCACGCCCTCGTGCTGACGGAACTCTCCTTCGTCCTCAACTGGATCAAGAGATCGAGGGATGTCATCGAGCTGAACGTGTGCTGAACACGGAGGTGCCGTATGTTCGGTGCTTGGATCGGTTGGATCGCGAAGAAGTTCGACTACATCAACCGCGTTACTAAATGCTTCCGCTTTCGGTCTACGAGGCTACGTGGACACACTCTCCCCGCTCATTGCTATGCTTCTCCTAGATAGATCTTGCGTGATCGTAGGATTTTTTTTGAAATACTACGTTCCCCAACAGTGGTATCAGAGCCAGGTCTATGCGTAGATGTTATAGGCATGATTAGAACATAAAGAGTTGTGGGCGATAATAGTCATACTGCTTACCAGCAATGTCTTACTTTGATTCGGCGGTATTGTTGGATGAAGCGGCCCAGACTGACATTACATGACCACGTTCATGAGAGTGGTTCTACCGACGTGCTTCCCACACAGGTGGCTAGCGGGTGTCTGTTTCTCCAGCTTTAGTTGAATCGAGTTTGACTACGCCCGATCCTTGTTGAAGGTTAAAACAACGCACTTGACAAAAAATCGTTGTGTTTTTGATGCGTAGGTAAGAACGGTTCTTGCTAGAAGCCGTAGCAGCCACGTAAAACTTGCAACAACAAAGTAGAGGACGTCTAACTTGTTTTTGCAGGGCATGTTGCGATGTGATATGGTCAAGAAGTGATGAGATATAAATTATTGTATGAGATGATCATGTTTTTTTAAAGTTATCGGCAACTGGCAGGAGCCTTATGGTTGTCTCTTTATTGCATAAGATGCAAGCACCATATAATTGCTTTACTTTATCGCTATGCGATAGCAATAGTTGCAAAAGCAATAGTTGGCCAGACGACCATGTGACGACACATTGATAAAGATCAAGATGATGGAGATCATGGTGTCATGCCGGTGAAGATGGAGATCATGACGGTACTTTGGAGATGGAGATCAAAGGCACAAGGTGATGATGGCCATATCATGTCACATATTTTGATTGCATGTGATGTTTATCTTTTATGCATCTTATTTTGCTTAGGACGACGGTAGCATTATGAGATGATCCCTTACTAAAATTTCAAGGTATAAGTGTTCTCCCTGAGTATGCACCGTTGCGACAGTTCTTCGTGCTGAGACACCACGTGATGACCGGGTGTGATAAGCTTTACGTTCACATACAACGGGTGCAAGCCAGTTTTGCACACGCAGAATACTCGGGTTAAACTTGACGAGCCTAGCATATGCAGATATGGCCTTGGAACACTGAGACCGAAAGATTGAGCGTGAATCATATAGTAGATATGATCAACATAGTGATGTTCACCATTGAAAACTACTCCATCTCACGTGATGATCGGACATGGTTTAGTTGATTTGGATCACGTGATCATTTAAATGACTAGAGGGATGTCTATCTAAGTGGGAGTTCTTAAGTAATATGATTAATTGAACTTTAATTTATCATGAACTTAGTCCTGATAGTATTTTCATATCTATGTTGTAGATCAATAGCTTGCAATGTAGCTCCCTGTTTTATTTATGATATTTTCCTACAGAAAACTAAGTTGAAAGTTGATAGTAGCAATGATGCGGACTGGGTCCGTGATTTGAGGACTATCCTCGTTGCTGCACAGAAGAATTATGTCCTTGACGCACCGCTAGGTGACAGAACTATTGCAGGAGCAAATGCAGATGTTATGAACGTTTGACAAGCTCGGTATGATGACTATTGGATAGTTTAGTGCACCATGCATTCTTTACGGCTTAGAACCGGGACTTCAAAATTTTTTTGGAACACCATGGAGCATATGCGATGTTCCAAGAGTTGAAGTTGGTATTTCAAACTCATGCCCGAGTCGAGAGGTATGAGACCTCTGACAAGTATTTTTGCCTACAAGATGGAGGAGAATAGCTCAACCAGTGAGCATGTGCTCAGAATGTCCGAGTACTACAATTGCTTGAATCAAGTGGGAGTTAATCTTCAGATAAGATAGTGATTGACAGAGTTCTCTAGTCACTATCACCAAGTTACTGGAACTTCGTGGTGAACTATAATATGCAAGGGATGACGAAAATGATTCCCCGAGCTCTTCGCAATGCTGAAATCGGCGAAGGTAGAAATCAAGAAAAGCATCAAGTGTTGATGGTTGTCAAGACCACTAGTTTCAAGTAAAAGGGCAAGGGAAAGAAAGGGAAATTCAAGAAGAATGACAAGCAAGTTGCCACTCCCATGAAGAAGCCCAAAGCTAGACCCAAGCCTGAAACTGAGTGCTTCTACTGCAAAGGAAATGGTCACTGGAAGCGAAACTGCCCCAAATACTTGGCGGATAAGAAGGATGACAAAGTGAACAAAAGTATATATGATATACATGTTATTGATGTGTACTTTACTAGTATTCATAGTATCCCCTGTGTATTTTATACTGGTTCAGTTGCTATGATTAGTAACTTGAAACAGGAGTTATAAAATGAACATAGACTAGTTGAAAGGCAAGGTGACGATGTGTGCTGGAAGTGATTCCAAGGTTGATAAGATCACCATCGCACACTCCCTTTACCTTCGGGATTAGTATTGAACCTAAAATAAATGTTATTTGGTGTTTGCGTTGAGCATAATATGATTGGATCATGTTTATTGCAATACGGTTATTCATTTAAGTCAAAGAATAATTGTTATTCTGTTTACATGAATAAAACCTTCTATGGTCTTACATCCAATGTAAATGGTTTACTGAATCTCGATTGTAGTGATACACATATTCATAATATTGAAGCCAAAAGATGCAAGGTTAATAATGATAGTGCAACTTATTTGTGGCACTGCCGTTTAGGTCATATTGGTGTAAAGCGCATGAAGAAACTCCATGCTGGTGGGCTTTTGGAATCACTTGATTATGGATCACTTGATGCTTGCGAACCATGCCTCATGGGCAAGATGACTAAGACTCCATTCTCCGGAACAATGGAGCGAGCCACTGACTTATTGGAAATAACATATACCGATGTATGCGGTCCGATGAGTGTTGAGGCTCGCGGCTGGTATCGTTATTTTCTGACCTTCACAGATGATTTGAACAGATATGAGTATATCTACTTAATGAAACACAAGTCTGAAACATTTGAAAAGTTCCAAGAATTTCAGAGTGAAGTTGAGAATCATCGTAACAAGAAAATAAAGTTTCTACGATCTGATCGCAGAGGCGAATATTTGAGTTACGAGTTTGGCCTTCATTTGAAACAATGTGGAATAGTTTCGCAACTCACGCCACCTGGAACACCACAGCATAATAGTGTGTCCGAACATCGTAACCGTACTTTATTAGATATGGTGCGATCTATGATGTCTCTTACCGATTTACCACTATTGTTTTGGGGTTATGCATTAGAGACAGCTGCATTCACGTTAAATAGGGCACCGTCTAAAAATCCGTTGAGTCGACACCGTATGAACTGTGGTTTAGCAAGAAACCTAAGCTATCATTTCTTAAAGTTTGGGGTTGCGATGCTTATGTGAAATTTTTTCAGCATGATAAGCTCAAACCGAAATCGGGGAAGTGCGTCTTCATAGGATACCCAAAAGAAACTGTTGGGTACACCTTCTATCACAGATCCGAAGGCAAGGTCTTTGTTGCTAAGAGCGGATCCTTTCTAGAGAAGGAGTTTCTCTCGAAAGAAGTGAGTGGGAGGAAAGTAGAACTTGATGAGGTAATTGTACCTTATCTCGAATTGGAAAGTAGCTTATCACTGAAATTAGTTCCAGTGATGCCTACACCAATTAGTGAGGAAGTTAATGATGATGATCATGAAACTTCAGATCAAGTTACTACCGAACCTCGTAGGTCAACCAGAGTACGCTCCACACCAGAGTGGTACGGTAATCCTGTTCTGGAAGTCATGTTGCTAGACTATGATGAACCTACGAACTATGAGGAAGCGGTGATGAGCCCAGATTCCGACAGATGGCTTGAGGCCATGAAATCTGAGATAGAATCCATGTATGAGAACAAAGTGTGGACTTTGGTGGACTTGCCCGATGATCGGCAAGCCATTGAGAATAAATGGATCTTCAAGAGGAAGACGGACGCTGATAGTAGTGTTACTATCTACAAAGCTCGACTTGTCGAAAAGGGTTTTTGACAAATTCAAGATGTTGACTACGATGAGATTTTCTCACTCGTATCGATGCTTAGAGTCTGTCCGAATCATGTTAGCAATTGCCACATTTTATGAAATCTGACAAATGGATATCAAAACTGCATTCCTTAATGTGTTTATTAAAGAAGAGTTGTATATGATACAACCAGAAGGTTTTGTCAATCCTAAAGGTGCTAACAAAATGTGCAAGCTCCAGCGATCCATCTATGGACTAGTGCAAGCATCTCGGAGTTGGAATATACGCTTTGATAAGTTGATCAAAGCATATAGTTTTATACAGACTTGCGGTGAAGCCTGTATTTACAAGAAAGTGAGTGGGAGCACTACAGCCTTTCTGATAAGTATATGTGAATGACATATTGTTGATCGGAAATGATGTAGAATTTTTTGGAAAGCATAAAGGAGTGTTTGAAAGGAGTTTTTCAAACAAAGACCTCGGTGAAGCTGCTTACATATTGGGCATCAAGATCTATAGAGATAGATCAAGACGCTTGATAAGATTTTTCAATGAGTACATACCTTGACAAGATTTTTGAAGTAGTTCAAAATGGAACAGTCAAAGAAGGAGTTATTGCCTGTATTGCAAGGTGTAAAGTTGAGTAAGACTCAAAACATGACCACGGCAGAAAATAGAAAGAGAATGAAAGTCATTCCCTATGCCTCAGCCATAGGTTCTATAAAGTATGCTATGTTGTGTACCAAACCTATTGTGTACCTTGCCATGAGTTTGGCAAGGAGGTACGATATTGATCCAGGAGTGGATCACTTGACAACGGTCAAAATTATCCTTAGAAGACTAAGGAGATATTTCTCGGTTATGGAGGTGATAAAGAGTTCATCGTAAAGAGTTACGCTGATACAAGCTTTTACACCGATCCGGATGACTCTGAGTCTCAATCTAGATACGTATTGAAAGTGGGAGCAATTAGCTAGAGTAGCTCCGTGCAGAGCATTGTAGACATAGAATATTTGCAAAATACACACGACTCTAAATGTGACAGACCCATTGACTAAGCTTCTCTCACAAGCAAAAAATGATCACACCTTAGTACTCTTTGGGTGTTAATCACATAGAGATGTGAACTAGATTATTGACTCTAGTAAAACCCTTTGGGTATTAGTCACATGGCGATGTGAACTAATCACATGGTGATGTGAACTATTGGTGTTAAATCACATGGCGATGTGAACTAGATTATTGACTCTAGTGCAAGTGGGAGACTGAAGGAAATATGCCGTAGAGGCAATAATAAAGTTGTTATTTATATTTCCTTATATCACGATAAATGTTTATTATTGATGCTTGTGACGCTCAGCTAATTAAGCTACAGTAAAACTTTGTGAACGATGCCACGTCACCTCGATTACTGTTGCTAATATTGCGTTAGTTCGAAACCGATTCAAATTCAAATTCAAATCAAGCGAACATCAAAAGTTTTCAAACGCTAAAACAAAAATGTTCTAAATGTGTCGGATAAATCATAGGTAATTGTGGTGGCGAAACCAAACTTTGACGAAGTGTTTAAAGGCTCTACAATAATTAAAATAGTAGGTAAAAAAATTAAGTAAATACCTTTTATAGTTAATATAACATTTAACTAATTTAATTTGGCACTAAACTTTCTATGGCCCTGGTCTAACTTGATATGCTAATCTAGGTGCTAAAGGTGTGTTTAAAAAAAACTAAAATAATTAGATTCTAAACTATAAACAGAAAAATAAAAGTAAAACAAAAAAAACAAAGAAAAAAACGAAGCAAGACCCCCCTCCCCTGGGCCGTTCGGCCCAGCAGGGCACCAGGCCATTAGGCTGGCCTAGCCGCGCCCCTGCATAACCCCCCACCCCGCAACCCTAGCCCACTACACCCCGGTTCCCCCACGATCCCCACTCTCCCTCGTTCCCTCCCCGCGCCATCACCCACGAAGACCACACACACACGCGCGCATACGCACGGAGGAGGGGCGCCCCTGTTCGCTCCCCTCCTCTCGGAGCGCCCGCGCCCGAGGACAGTCGCCGCCCACCGGCACCGAGTGACGCCCTCCGGCCTCCTCCTCGGGGCTACCTTCCTCTCGCGCCTCCACGTCCTCCGACGCTGGTGCCCCGTCGCCCGACCCTGATGCATCGCCGCCCCGCCGCGCCTTCGTCCTCCTCCACGGCGTCGCCTCGCTGGACGCCCCCGCCGCCTCGACGCGCCGGACCCCATCGCCGGACCTCCCCATCCTCTCCCTCGCCGGACTACCCCAAGCCTCAACGCCCTCTTCCCGACAACGTGGGTGAGGACCTCGTCCTCCTCCCCTGTTCCGCCCTCTTAGCCGTAGAGCGCCGCCGCTCACTGCACAGAGACTGACCTGGCCACCCCCTCGTGCGTTGCCTCTCCGGCACCGCTGTTGCGACGCCGCGCCCGGCGCCCGTGCTCCTGCTGCCCGCGTAGTCCTGCCGCTGCTCGGCTCCCGCCTCTGCCTCCGCCGCGTCGCCCTGCCCCGCTGCGCTCCACTGTCGTCGCCCGCGCCCCCCCTCGCTGGTCGCCGCCCCACTCCTCGCGGCTCCGGTCGACTGCGCCGTGGCCGCCGGCGCGCGCCCTCATGGGCGACCGAGTGCTCCCCGCGCCCTGGTGGCCTGGGGCACGCATGCCCGCACCCGTCGCCCGCTAGGCCACTAGGGCCGTTGACAGCGGGGCCCGCCCCTGAAAACAAAAACGGAAATAAATAAATAAATAAATTAAAAATGGAAGGAAAATAATAATAATTAAGTTAATTAATTAAGTTAATTGCTTAATTAATCTAATTAAGTTTGTTTAATTAATTTAATGTTAATTAATCTGTTTAAGTTAGAACTAATTGATTTAGTTATCTCTGGTGACTATGACAGGGGGGCCCACTAGTCAGTTTGACCAGTCAACAGTCAAACTTTGACTGCTGACTGGGCTGCTGACTCAGCCCCCTGTCCCCACCAGTCAGCCCCATGTGTACACCTTTGGGTACACTTATGTGTACCCGTAGCATTTAGCTAGTTAATTTTCGAATTAATAATAACCCCAAAAATTGATTAAAACTTTGAAAATTAATATAAAATAAACCGTAACTCGGATGGAAAAACTTTGTACATGAAAGTTGCTCAGAACGACGAGACGAATCCGGATACGCTGCCCGTTCGTCCGCCACACACCCCTAGCATATCGAACACACAACTTTCCCCCTCCGGTTCATCTGTCCGAAAATGCGAAACACCGGGAATACTTTCCCGGATGTTTCCCCCCTTTCCCGGTACCACCTCCTACCGTGTTAGGGCACACCTAGCACCGCGCATTGACATGTCTTCCATCGTCATGCTTATGTTTGCATTATATTTATTGTTTCTTCCCCCTCTTCTCCGGTAGACTACGAGACCGACGCCGCTGCTGGTGCCCCGACTGACTACCCTGTTGACGACCCCTCCTTCTTGCCAGAGCAACCAGGCAAGCCCCCCCTTGATCACCAGATATCGCCTATTCTTCTCTATACTGCTTGCATTAGAGTAGTGTAGCATGTTACTGCTTTCGGTTAATCCTATTCTGATGCATAGCCTGTCATTGTTGCTACAGTTGTTACCCTTACCTGCTATCCTACTGCTTAGTATAGGATGCTAGTGTTCCATCAGTGGCCCTACACTCTTGTCCGTCTGCCATGCTATACTATCGGGCCGTGATCACTAGGGAGGTGATCACGGGTATATACTATATACTTTATATACATGACATATGTGGTGACTAAAGTCGGGTCAGCTCGTTGAGTACCCGCAAGTGATTCTGATGAGGGGGCTGAAAGGACAGGTGGCTCCATCCCGGTAGAGGTGGGCCTGGGTTCCTGACGGCCCCCGACTCTTACTTTGTGGTGGAGCGACAGGGCAGGTTGAGACCACCTAGGAGAGAGGTGGGCTTGGCCCTGGTGGGCGTCCGTGGATACTTAACAATAACACGCTTAACGAGATCTTGGTATTTGATCTGAGTCTGGCCACTGGCCTATACGCACTAACCAACTACGCGGGAACAGTTATGGGCACTCGACGTCGTGGTATCAGCCGAAGCCTTCGTGACGTCAGCGACGGAGCGGCGCGTGCCGGATTGGACTGGAACGCCTGCTAGGCTAGGTCTGCTTCCGGCCGCCCTTGCAACGTGCGGGTGTGCAATGGGCGATGGGCCCAGACCCTTGCGCCATAGGATGTAGACCGGCGTGCTGACCTCTTTGTTGTGCCTAAGTGGGGCTGCGACGTGTTGATCTCCCGAGGCCGGGCATGACCCAGGAAAGCGTGTCCAGCCAAATGGGATCGAGCGTGTTGGGTTATGTGGTGCACCCCTGCAGGGAAGTTTATCTACTTGAATAGCCGTGTCCCTCGGTAAAAGGATGACCCGGAGTTGTACCTTGGACCTTATGACAACTAGAACCGGATACTTAATAAAACACACCTTTCCAAGTGCCAGATACAACCCGGTGATCGCTCTCTAACAGGGCGACGAGGAGGGGATCGCCGGGTAGGATTATGCTATGCGATGCTACTTGGTGAACTTACCATCTACTCTCTTCTACATGCTGCAAGATGGAGGTGGCCAGAAGCGTAGTCTTCGACAGGATTAGCTATCCCCCTCTTATTGTGGCATTCTGCAGTTCAGTCCACCGATATGCCCATTTAGACATATACCCATGCATATGTAGTGTAGCTCCTTGCTTACGAGTACTTTGGGTGAGTACTCACGGTTGCTTTTCTCCCTATTTTCCCCTTTCTATACCTGGTTGTCGCAACCAGATGCTGGAGTCCAGGAGCTAGAGATCCCGAGGATGATTCTACATGGAGTTCGGCTTTGAGGAGTAGTTAGGAGGTCCCAGGCAGGAGGCTTTGCCTTTTCGATTGTTGCTACTCTTGTGCTAGCCTTCTTAAGGAAAACTTGTTTAACTTATGTCTGTACTCAGATATTGTTGCTTCCGCTGACTCGTCTATGATCGAGCACTTGTATTCGAGCCCTCGAGGCCCCTGGCTTGTATTATGATGCTTGTATGACTTATTATGTTTTAGAGTTGTGTTGTGATATCTTCCTGTGAGTCCCTGATCTTGATCGTACACGTTTGCGTGCATGATTAGTGTACGGTTGAATCGGGGGCATCACAATGCTAGAATTGTATTAATCGGAAACTTAGTACATGTGTGAATACATAGACAAAACAGTGTGTCCCTAGTATGCCTCTACTTGACTAGCTCGTTAATCAAAGATGGTTATGTTTCCTGACCATAGATATGTGTTTTCATTTGATGAACGCGATCACATCATTAGAGAATGATGTGATGGACAAGACAAATCCGTTAGCTTAGCATAATGATCGTTTAGTTTTATTGCTATTGCTTTCATCATGACTTATACATGTTCCTCTGACTATGAGATTATGCAACTCCCGAATACCGGAGGAACACCTTGTGTGCTATCAAACGTCACAACGTAACTGTGTGATTATAAAGATGCTCCACAGATGTCTCTGAAGGTGTTTGTTGGGTTGGCATAGATCGAGATTAGGATTTGTCACTCCGTGTATCGGAGAGGTATCTCTGGGTCCTCTCGGTAATGCACATCACTATAAGCCTGGCAAGCAATGTGACTAATGAGTTAGTTGATGATACCGACAATCGAATCTCGGGCAAGTAACATACCGATGACAAAGGGAACAACATATGTTGTTATGCAGTTTGTCCGATAAAGATCTTCGTAGAATATGTAGGAGCCAATATGAGCATCTAGGTTCCGCTATTGGTTATTGACCGGAGATGTGTCTCGGTCATGTCTACATAGTTCTCGAACCCGTAGGGTCTGCACGCTTAATGTTCGATGATGATTTGTATTATGAGTTATGTGATTTGATGACCGAAGTTTGTTCGGAGTCTCGGATGTGATCACGGACATGACGAGGAGTCTGAGATGGTCGAGAGGTAAAGATTCATATATAGGATGATGATATTTGGATATCGAAAGTGTTCCTGGTGATACCGGGTCACCAGAAGGGGTTCCGGGCAACCCCCGACAAAGATATGGGCTTAATGGGCCAAGTAAGGGAACACAGCAGGCCACAAGGGGCTGGTGCACCCCCTATGGGGCCAGCCACATGGGGAGAAAGGGAAAGGAGAGGAGGAAAAGGAAAGTATGAAGTAGGACGCCTACTTCCTTCCCCTCCCCCTCCTTTCTTTCCCCCTTGTCCAAATATGGTAGGGGGGGGGGAATTGGACTAGGGGCCAAAGTAGGATTCCTCCTACTTGGGCGCGCCCTAGGCTGCCTCCCTCCTCTCCCTCCTTTATATACATGGGGAGGGAACCCCTAGAACACACATCAATTGTTCCTAGCCGTGTGCGGCGCCCCCTCCACAGTTAACACCTCGGTCATATCGTCGTAGTGCTTAGGCGAAGCCCTACGCCGGTAACTTCATCATCACCGTCGGCACACAGTCATGCTGAGGGAATTCTCCTTCGTCCTCAACTGGATCAAGAGATTGAGGGACGTCATCGAGCTGAACGTGTGCTGAACACGGAGGTGCCGTACGTTCGTGTGACGCCCCCAATTTGACCGTACACTAATCATGCACGCAAATGTGTACAATCAAGGTCAGGGACTCACGGGAAGATATCACAACACAACTCTACAACATAAATAAGTCATACAAGCATCATAATACAAGCCAGGGGCCTCGAGGGCTCGAATACAAGTGCTCGATCACAGACGAGTCAGCGGAAGCAACAATATCTGAGTACAGACATAAGTTAAACAAGTTTGCCTTAAGAAGGCTAGCACAAACTGGGATACAGATCGAACGAGGCGCATGCCTCCTGCCTGGGATCCTCCTAACTACTCCTGGTCGTCGTCAGCGGGCTGCACATAGTAGTAGGCACCTCCAGTGCCGTAGGTGTCGTCGTCGACGGTGGCGTCTGGCTCCTGGACTCCAGCATCTGGTTGTGACAACCAGATAGAAAAGAAAAGGGGGAAAAGAGGGAGAGAAGCAACCGTGAGTACTCATCCAAAGTACTCGCAAGCAAGGAGCTACACTACATATGCATGGGTATATGTGTAAAGGGGCATATCAGTGGACTGAACTGCAGAAAGCCAGAATAAAAGGGAGATAGCTAGTCCTGTCGAAGACTACGCTTCTGGCCATCTCCATCTTGCAGCAAGTAGAAGAGAGTAGATTGAAGTCCTCCAAGTAGCATCGCATAGCATAATCCTACCCGGCGATCCCCTCCTCGTCGCCCTGTTAGAGAGCGATCACCGGGTTGTATCTGGCACTTGGAAGGGTGTATTTTATTCAGTATCCAGTTCTAGTTGTCATAAGGTCAAGGTACAACTCCGGGTCGTCCTTTTACCGAGGGACACGGCTATTCGAATAGATAAACTTCCCTGCAGGGGTGCACCACATAACCCAACACGCTCGATCCCATTTGGCCGGACACACTTTTCTGGGTCATGCCCGGCCTCGTAAGATCAACGCGTCGCAGCCCCACCTAAGCACAACAGAGAGGTCAGCACGCCGGTCTAACCCTATGCGCGCAGGGGTCTGGGC
Organism: Triticum aestivum; assembly: GCF_018294505.1. Taxonomy (NCBI): domain Eukaryota; kingdom Viridiplantae; phylum Streptophyta; class Magnoliopsida; order Poales; family Poaceae; genus Triticum; species Triticum aestivum. Next base: position 138,005,872 of record NC_057808.1, read on the forward strand.
CCATCGCCCTATGCACACCTGCACGTTGCGTACGCGGCCGGAAGCAGACCTAGCCTAGTGGCGTTCCAGTCCAATCCGGCGCGCGCCACTCAGTCGCTGACGTCAAGAAGGCTTCGGCTGATACCACGACGCCGGGATACCCATAACTACTCCCGCGTAGATGGTTAGTGCGTATAGACCAAATGGCCAGACTCAGATCAAATACCAAGATCTCGTTAAGCGTGTTAAGTATCCGCGAACGCCGACCAGGGCCAGGCCCACCTCTCACCTAGGCGGTCTCAACCTGCCCTGTCGCTCCGCCTCAAAGATCCACTTGCGGGTACTCCTACGAGCCGACCCGACTTTAGTCATCACATGTGTCATGTATGTAGTATATAAGTATATACCCGTGATCACCGCCCAGGTGATCACGGCCCGATAGTATAGCACAGCAGACGGACAAGAATGTAGGGCCACTGATGGAAATCTAGCATCCTATACTAAGCATGTAGGATTGCAGGTAAAGGTATCAACAGTAGTAGCAAGGATAGGCTATGCATCAGGATAGGATATCGAAAAGCAGTAACATGCTACACTACTCTAATGCAAGCAGTATAGAGAAGAATAGGCGATATCTGGTGATCAAGGGGGGGGGGGCTTGCCTGGTTGCTCTGGCAAGTAGGAGGGGTCGTCAACTCCGTAGTCGAACTGGGCAGCAGCAGTGTCGGTCTCGTAGTCTACCGGAGAGAAGAGGGGGGAAGAAACAGTAAATACAATGCAATCATAAGCATGACGATGCGTGACATGACAATGAACAGTGCGAGGTGTGTCCTAACGCGACAGTAGGTGGTACCGGCGAAGGGGGGGAACATCCGGGAAAGTATTCCCGATGTTTCGCGTTTTCGGACAGACGGACCGGAGGGGGAAAGTTGCTAGTTCGATAGGTTAGGGAGGTGTGGTGGACGAACGGACTGCGTATTCGGATTCGTCTCGTCGTTCTGAGCAACTTTCATGTTGAAAATATTTTAATCCGAGTTACGGATTAAAAGATATGATTTTCTAAAGATTTTATTAATTTCTGGAATTTAATTAATTATTTAATTTAATTCGAAATTTGGATTTATGACATCAGCATGATGTCATGTTGACATCAGCAGTCAACAGGGGTTGACTAAGTCAACTGACATGTGGGTCCAGTGGGACCCACCTGTCATTCACTGTTTAGGTTAATTAGTGTTTAATTAAATAATTATTATTTAATTAAATTAAACGGGATTAATTAACTTAATTAATTTAGTTAATTAATTAATTAAAATTATTTTATTTTTATTTTCTTTATTTATTTATTTATTTATTAATTTTTATTAACTAATTTATTCTTATTCTTCTTATTATTATTAATTTATTTTTTTTGTAAACGTTCTAGGGCGCGGGGGCCCGTTTATCATTGGGCCAGGGGGTCGGGCCCAGTGGCTCAGGTGGGGCGAGGCCCACCTGGCAGTGGCCCAAAGGGGCGAGGCCCACTAGGCAGTGGCCCAGGGGGCACTGCGGCTACGGGCGCGGGGTGTGGGCGCGGGCGCTGGCGGCCACGGCGGGGCACGGCGCCGGCCATGGCCGGAGCGGGGCGAGGCCGCGGTGGTGCGGGGCCAGCCGCCGGAGGTGGTGCAGAGGGGCGAGGTCACCGCGGCGACGGGGCGGAGATCGGCGGAGGGGGGCAAACGACGGCGATGGCCGTGCGGGCGCGCGTCGGTGCGGTCGGGCGTGGGGGAAGAAGCAGCGGGGGGGGGGGGGGGGCGGTCGAGGCCATGGGCCTGCTCGCGACGACGAGGTTAGTGCGACGACGAGGGGGGGGGCAGGCGGGGCGTGGCCGACGCGGGCGCGCGCGGGCGAAGGCCGTGCGGGGCGCGTCTGGGCGCGCCGGAGCGCGAGTGGGGCGGCGGCGACCGAGAGGAGAGGGGGCGAGGGAGAGAGAGGAGGGGCGAGGCGCGGCGGTGCTCACTGTGGCCGTAGGGGGTCTGGCAGCGGGGCGCGGGGAGGGTGACGGGGACGACGGGCGAGGCGGAGAAGGGGGAAGCAGGCCGGCGGGGGCGTGCTCCGGCGAGGACGAGGCGGCGCGGGGTCGGCGGGGCGGTCGGCGACGGTGGCCTCCTCTCGATCCCGTTCTGGATCGGGGGGAGGGAGGAGGAGGAGATATTTCGGGGGGGGGGGTGAGTGGGGGAGGTGTCGGTGGGGGGGGCCTGGGGAGTGGATAAGGGGAGAGAGGTGGGCCGGGGTGGAGCTGGGCCTTTCGGCCGGGGGGGGGGAATGGTGCTGGCCGGCTGGGCCTGGGGTTGGCCCAGTTGGGCCAGGTCCAGTGGGGGGGCTTTTGTTTTTTTGTTTTTTGTTTTGTTTTGCATTTTCTTTTATTTATTTTCTTTCACCTTTTAATCCATTTTAAAATACTTAGGCATTTTCTAAAAAGGAGTTTTCTCCACAATAATTACCAGTGTATTATTTGGCACCCACCGAACATTTTTGTTTAAATTTTTGAAAACTTTTATTTTCCACTTTAAATTTAATTGAAGTTTGAATTAGGAGTTTGAAAAGAAATGTGATTCCAATGTGATCAAGCCCTGTTTAGCAACATGATTAGCTTAATCACAGAGAGTTACTGTAGCATGATTCTCGGGGTGTTACAAATCTCCTCCACTACAAGAAATCTCGTCCCGAGATTTAGGAGGTAGAAGGAAACAGTGCGGGGTATTCTTCGCGCAGACGATCCTCTCGTTCCCAAGTGGCCTCATCTTCAGAATGGTGCGACCACTGGACTTTGAGAAACTTGATCGCCTTCTGACGTGTGCGGCGTTCAGCTTGGTCGAGAATGCGGACCGGATGCTCCTTATAGGAGAGGTCTTGCTGCAATTCGAGCACTTCATGATCCACAGCTCGGATTGGGTCCTTGAAGCAACGGCGGAGCTGTGACACATGGAACACATCGTGAACCTGAGAAAGGTTCGGCGGTAGCTCCAGTTGGTATGCCACTTTTCCACGCCTTTCGAGAATAGTGAATGGGCCAATATAGCGAGGAGCTAGTTTGCCCTTGATCCCGAAGCGGTGAGCACCCTTCATAGGTGTGACTCGAAGATAAGCCTTTTCGCCAGGTTGATAGACCATGTCTTTATGATGACAGTCATACTGACTCTTCTGACGTGACTGAGCAGTCTTGAGATTCTCACGGATAATGCGGACTTGTTCTTCGGCATCTTGGATAATATCCGGACCGAAGAGTGGACGTTCCCCAGTTTCTGACCAGTTCAGAGGGGTTCGGCACTTTCGTCCATATAACACTTCGAAGGGGGCCATCTTCAGACTAGCTTGATAGCTATTATTATAAGAGAACTCAGCATACGGGAGAGATTCCTCCCATTTCTTGCCGAAGGAAATAACACAAGCTCAAAGCATGTCTTCGAGAACTTGGTTGACGCGTTCAACTTGCCCTTGCGATTGAGGATGAAACGCAGTACTGAATGACAGATGAGTTCCCATAGCTTCTTGGAAACTTGCCCAGAATCTTGAAGTGAATAAGCTGCCACGGTCTGAGCTGATAACCAATGGAATACCGTGGAGTGAGACAATCCTGGTCATATAGAGCGTTGCCAGTTGACTAGCAGTGATCGTTTCTTTGACTGCCAGAAAATGTGCAACTTTGGAAAGCCGGTCAATGACGACAAGAATAGCATCATTACCTTTCTGTGATTTGGGAAATCTAGTGACGAAGTCCATCTCAACATGGTCCCATTTCCATTCAGGAATAGAGATAGGTTGCAGAGTTCCAGCAGGCCTTTGATGTTCTGCTTTGATACGACGGCAAACGTCACACTCAGCAACATAACGAGCAATGGCTTGCTTCATATTAGACCACCAGAATCTCTGACGGATGTCTTGGTACATCTTTGTACTACCAGGATGGATACATAGAGGCGTATCATGAGCTTCTTTCATAACTTCCTGTGTCATATCCAGGTTTTTCTCTGCACATGGCACCACTAGGCGGCCCTTGAAGTATAGGGTGCCATCTTCAGCAATGGTGAAGAATGAGGGCTTTCCTTCTGCGAGGTAGCGCTTAATCTTGTGGGCTTCAGAGTCATACTTCTGTAGCCTTTTGATGCTGTCCTCGAGATCTGGTTTAGCAACTAGGGTATTGAGGGAACCCTGGGTAACAACGTGGAGGTTCACCTTGCCAAACTCCTTAGGAGGGGGAGCGAGTGCACCCGGAGGAACAATATGGAGGTTCAGCTTCCTGAATTCTTCAACAAGCGAGGGCTGAACTTTATGAACCTGGAGGTGGTTGCAGTAAGACTTGCGGCTCAAGGCATCAGCCATTACATTAGCCTTGCCTGGCGTATAGGAAATACCCAAGTCAAAGTCTGCAACAAGCTCCATCCATCTCTGTTGACGGAGGTTCAGATCTGGCTGAGTAAACAGATACTTCAGACTTTGGTGGTCAGTGAAGATCTCGCAACGATTACCGAGAAGGTAATGTCGCCACTGCTTCAGCGCATGAATGACAGCAGCAAGTTCGAGGTCGTGAACTGGGTAGTTCTCTTCGTGAGGGCGCAATTGCCGAGAGGCATAAGCAATCACTTTGCGGTCTTGCATTAGGACACAGCCTAATCCTTGACGGGAAGCGTCGCAGTAAATGACAAAGTCCTTCTTAGTATCAGGTGGAGCTAGAACTGGAGCAGAAGTCAACTTGTCTTTGAGTGCCTGGAAACTTTCCTGACATTTGTCTGTCCATTGGAACTTGACACCCTTATGCAACAGGTTAGTCAGAGGCCTGGCGATCTTAGAGAAGTTCTCGACAAATCGACGGCAATAGCTGGCGAGACCGAGAAAACTTCTGACTTGCTTAACGTTCTTGGGAGGAGTCCAATCAAGAATAGCCTGAACTCGCTCGGGGTTGACGGCAATACCATCCTTAGAGATGACATGACCAAGATAGGTTACTTCCGGTAGCCAGAATTCACATTTGGAGAACTTGGCATATAGTTGATGTTCTCGTAGCTTTTCCAGCACAAGTCGAAGATGTTCAGCATGTTCTTCTTCGTTCTTTGAAAATACCAGGATATCATCCAGATAAACCACGACGAACTTGTCGAGGTAATCCATGAATATATAGTTCATCAGACGAGAGAAGGTGGCTGGAGCATTGGTTAAACCGAAAGACATGACGGTGTACTCGTATGAACCATAGCGAGTCACGAAGGCGGTCTTTGGGATATCCTCTTCTCGAACACGGATCTGGTGGTAACCCAACCTCAAGTCGAGCTTAGAGAACACTGACGAACCCGCCAGTTGATCATACAGATCATTGATCCGAGGAAGGGGGTATTTATTCTGAATGGTAGCTTGGTTTATAGGACGGTAGTCTTGAACCAACCGGTTAGTCCCATCTTTCTTCTTAACAAAGAGAGAAGGTGCTCCCCAAGGAGAGCAACTTGGGCGAATGAATCCTTTGCGAAGAGATTTGTCAATTTCCTCCTTAAGCTCAAGGAGTTCATGCGGCGGCATTTTGTAGGGTCGCTTGGCTATAGGAGTGGTGCCTGGTTTCAAGTCGATGATGAATTCGACAGCTCTAGCAGGGGGAATCCCTGGAAGTTCTTCAGGGAAGACATCGAGGAATTCACGCACGACGGGAATGTTCTCAATGCCCTCGAGTGGTGCAGCGTTCAATGCATAGAGCCTTGCCTCGGCATTTTGCACCAGATGAGCTTGGTAAGCAACTATTTCATCTGAAGGGTGTAGCAGATGGACGGTCTTAGTGGCGCAAACTATAGAAGCAGTATGCGCTTTCAACCAATCCATACCCAAAATGAGGTCGATGTTAGACGACTTCAGGATAATGGGAGAGGCATAGAATTCCAGCCCTTCGATTTCCACGGGGACATCAATGCCAAGCAAGGAGGTTTGACACTGTCCCACGGGGGTTTTGACCAGTACCGAAGTGTTCATCTCCTCACATTTAACGTCGTGCTTGTATGCAAAATCTTCTGACATGAATGAATGCGATGCACCTGTATCAAATAAAACGGATGCTGGTATTGAATTTACGAGGAGTGTACCCATCACAGTAGCAGGCTGGTCTTGAGCTTCGTTGAGATCAACGTGGTTGGCATGAGCACGACCATAAGACTTAGCATTGTTGTTGCGGGGCTGATTGTTACCACGGCCAGTTGCTGGAAGGGCCAGTTGATTCTGGTTTTGGTTGCATTCTTTAGCACGGTGTCCTGGTTGACCACACCTGAAGCACAAGCCATTATTCGGAGTGGGAACAGGAGCTTAGGATGGTGGAGCTGGAAGTCTTGACTGCCTAGACGGTGGTGGAGGCAGACGAGGTGCAGCATAGGTCTGCCTTGGGGCAGATGCATTTGGACGGTACATGCTGTTCGGGATCCATATCTTACGCTTCTGTGCGGGCGAGCCCGAAGATGAGCCCGTGTCACGGTTGCGCCTGTGAGAGCTCTGGTATTCCTGCAGACCAGTTTCGACATTGATGGCCTTGTTCACCAAGGTGGCGAAATCAGCAAAGTCATGCACTAGAAGTGCGAGCTTGATGTCAGCTTGAAGGCCATCACGGAACTTCTCCTGTCTGCGTGCATCAGTTGCAATGTCTTCTTCAGCATAGCGGGACAAGTCCAGAAACTCCCGCTGATAAGCTTCAACAGTTTTGTTGCCTTGGGTGAGGTTGCGGAACTCACGCTTCTTCCGGTCCATGACTCCTTGAGGAATGAAGCGGGCACGGAAAGCTGCTTGGAAGTCTGGCCATGTGATGATTGTTCCAGCTGGCAGAGTACGCCTGTGGCTGTCCCACCATTGAGCTGCGGGTCCCTTCAAGAAGAAGGAAGCAAAGGTGACATAGCTGGCAGGGGCTACATCAGCAGACTCCATCTCATAGGTGATGTCACGGAGCCAGTCATCAGCATCCAGAGGCTGAGTTGAGCTGCGGTAGATGGTTGGGTTGAGGCGTATGAAATCTTGAAGAGTCACTTGGGCTGGCTGCTGGTTCATATTGGGGCGAGGAAACTGAGCCATCATATTTTCCATGAATTGGCGGTTCAGTTCAAACTGTTGGATCATACCAGCCATGTACTCAGGTGGTGGTGGGGCATCGCCACCACGACCACGACCACCTGGTCTAACCATCCTGCTAATATATAACAGGGGTAGTTCAGCATTGAGAAATATTTGCAAAGACAAGAATCATTCATGATGAAACATGCATAATGAAAGGAGCACGATAGCTACTACATAGTAGTCGGCATAACTTACAAAAGGGGTCATGCATAGAGTTCAGTACACAGAGTTCAGTACATAGACTAAAACATCATAGGCGGCACACAGGCTCGCGGCGACTGCAACTAATACTAACTAAGCAAGACTACATCAGTCCCAAGAGGTACTGTGGAGGTAATCGTAGCCCGACAGCTGGTAGTGAGGCAACGGATAGCCCTCCACGTCAGCAGACTGGGGGCCGCGGATACTCAGGTGTAGAGCCCGACGCTCAGGTGGCAGAAGAGGACCAAGTGCGGGAGAGTAGCCTCCCACCTCTGGCCAACCGACACCGTGGGGCATCACGGTCCTGGCTGGGTAGATCGCAGTACGCGGTACCTGTCCAGATCGGACAAAGGGGTGCAGCAGCGTCAGAGCACGGTAAAGGTGCTGACGGGTGGTGTACATCTCGTGGCGAAGAGCTCGGTTAGCTCGATCCAGCCCATCAGCATGCAGAACCAGGTTCTGATGGTAGAAGGGCTCTCGGGTGACAGTGGAGTAGGCAGCAGTATAGTATCCCTCCGCACCAACATCAGATGCGATAGCAATGTGCCTGAAAGGGGAGGTGTCCAACTCCCGATACTCTCCACGAAGACGTGTCAGAGCAGCATAGGCAGCATCGTGGACAGCCATATCGATGGTCACACCAACTCCATGTGCGGTGTGCAGCACAGTAGTGGAGTCATACTCCCGAGAGTAGAGGTGGACGATGGCACGGTACTGCTCCTGGTTAAAGTCCTGGTACTCCTCGTAGACGGTGTACTCAGGGTGCCAGCGATAACCCAGATAGGTCATCATCTCAGCTAGCACCGCAGGTGATCCCGAGGCACCAATGGCCGTCGTGTGGCGAACGACCTGCCTCGTGGGTTCCATCTGAAAGCAAAGACGTTTCAAAGGAGTCAAATGACAGTGTGTGAATTGTTCAAAATACTACTCTAAGAAACAACTATGGCTTATCCAACTTTGGGGTGAATGCGGTCACGGGATCCTAGTGTTAGAGTTAGTAAATTCGTTTAACCCGAGTAGAAGAGAGTTCAGAGTCCCAGAGTAAAGGTCGAGGAGTAAAAGATCCTAGTACCACCCAATGGCGACGTGGGCCCGTAAGACACACAGCCATGTTAGTAAAAGTTTTGTAATGTCTAGACTCGACTTCGGCCAAGGAGTGTGGAAAGGGGGATTCCTACAGGCAGTCGGCTCTGATACCAACTTGTGACGCCCCCGATTTGACCGTACACTAATCATGCACGCAAATGTGTACGATCAAGATCAGGGACTCACGGGAAGATATCACAACACAACTCTACAACATAAATAAGTCATACAAGCATCATAATACAAGCCAGGGGCCTCGAGGGCTCGAATACAAGTGCTCGATCACAGACGAGTCAGCGGAAGCAACAATATCTGAGTACAGACATAAGTTAAACAAGTTTGCCTTAAGAAGGCTAGCACAAACTGGGATACAGATCGAACGAGGCGCAGGCCTCCTGCCTGGGATCCTCCTAACTACTCCTGGTCGTCGTCAGCGGGCTGCACGTAGTAGTAGGCACCTCCAGTGTCGTAGGTGTCGTCGTCGACGGTGGCGTCTGGCTCCTGGACTCCAGCATCTGGTTGTGACAACCAGATAGAAAAGAAAAGGGGGAAAAGAGGGAGAGAAGCAACCGTGAGTACTCATCCAAAGTACTCGCAAGCAAGGAGCTACACTACATATGCATGGGTATATGTGTAAAGGGGCATATCAGTGGACTGAACTGCAGAATGCCAGAATAAAAGGGGGATAGCTAGTCCTGTCGAAGACTACGCTTCTGGCCATCTCCATCTTGCAGCATGTAGAAGAGAGTAGATTGAAGTCCTCCAAGTAGCATCGCATAGCATAATCCTACCCGGCGATCCCCTCCTCGTCGCCCTGTTAGAGAGCGATCACCGGGTTGTATCTGGCACTTGGAAGGGTGTATTTTATTCAGTATCCAGTTCTAGTTGTCATAAGGTCAAGGTACAACTCCGGGTCGTCCTTTTACCGAGGGACACGGCTATTCGAATAGATAAACTTCCCTGCAGGGGTGCACCACATAACCCAACACGCTCGATCCCATTTGGCCGGACACACTTTTCCTGGGTCATGCCCGGCCTCGTAAGATCAACGCGTCGCAGCCCCACCTAAGCACAACAGAGAGGTCAGCACGCCGGTCTAACCCTATGCGCGCAGGGGTCTGGGCCCATCGCCCTATGCACACCTGCACGTTGCGTACGCGGCCGGAAGCAGACCTAGCCTAGTGGCGTTCCAGTCCAATCCGGCGCGCGCCACTCAGTCGCTGACGTCAAGAAGGCTTCGGCTGATACCACGACGCCGGGATACCCATAACTACTCCCGCGTAGATGGTTAGTGCGTATAGACCAAATGGCCAGACTCAGATCAAATACCAAGATCTCGTTAAGCGTGTTAAGTATCCGCGAACGCCGACCAGGGCCAGGCCCACCTCTCACCTAGGCGGTCTCAACCTGCCCTGTCGCTCCGCCACAAAGATCCACTTGCGGGTACTCCTACGAGCCGACCCGACTTTAGTCATCACATGTGTCATGTATGTAGTATATAAGTATATACCCGTGATCACCGCCCAGGTGATCACGGCCCGATAGTATAGCACAGCAGACGGACAAGAATGTAGGGCCACTGATGGAAATCTAGCATCCTATACTAAGCATGTAGGATTGCAGGTAAAGGTATCAACAGTAGTAGCAAGGATAGGCTATGCATCAGGATAGGATATCGAAAAGCAGTAACATGCTACACTACTCTAATGCAAGCAGTATAGAGAAGAATAGGCGATATCTGGTGATCAAGGGGGGGGGGCTTGCCTGGTTGCTCTGGCAAGTAGGAGGGGTCGTCAACTCCGTAGTCGAACTGGGCAGCAGCAGTGTCGGTCTCGTAGTCTACCGGAGAGAAGAGGGGGGAAGAAACAGTAAATACAATGCAATCATAAGCATGACGATGCGTGACATGACAATGAACAGTGCGAGGTGTGTCCTAACGCGACAGTAGGTGGTACCGGCGAAGGGGGGGAACATCCGGGAAAGTATTCCCGATGTTTCGCGTTTTCGGACAGACGGACCGGAGGGGGAAAGTTGCTAGTTCGATAGGTTAGGGAGGTGTGGTGGACGAACGGACTGCATATTCGGATTCGTCTCGTCGTTCTGAGCAACTTTCATGTTGAAAATATTTTAATCCGAGTTACGGATTAAAAGATATGATTTTCTAAAGATTTTATTAATTTCTGGAATTTAATTAATTATTTAATTTAATTCGAAATTTGGATTTATGACATCAGCATGATGTCATGTTGACATCAGCAGTCAACAGGGGTTGACTAAGTCAACTGACATGTGGGTCCAGTGGGACCCACCTGTCATTCACTGTTTAAGGTTAATTAGTGTTTAATTAAATAATTATTATTTAATTAAATTAAACAGGATTAATTAACTTAATTAATTTAGTTAATTAATTAAAATTATTTTATTTTTATTTTCTTCATTTATTTATTTATTAATTTTTATTAACTAATTTATTATTATTATTATTATTATTATTATTATTAATTCAATTTTTTTTGTAAACGTTCTGGGGCGCGGGGGCCCGTTTATCATTGGGCCAGGGGGTCGGGCCCAGTGGCCAGTGGCTCAGGTGGGCGAGGCCCACTAGGCAGTGGCCCAGGGGCGAGGTCCACTAGGCAGTGGCCCAGGGGCACTGCGGCTACGGGCGCGGGGTGTGGGCGCGGGCGCTGGCGGCCATGGAGGGGCACGGCGCCGGCCATGGCCGGAGCGGGGCGAGGGCGGTGGTGCGGGGCCAGCCGCCGGAGGTTGGTGCAGAGGGGCGAGGTCACCGCGGCGACGGGGCGGAGATCGGCGGAGGGGGCAAACGACGGCGATGGCCGTGCGGGCGCGCGTCGGTGCGGTCGGGCGTGGGGGAAGAAGCAGCGAGGGGGGGGGCGGTCGAGGCCATGGGCCTGCTCGCGACGCGAGGTTTAGCGCGACGACGAGGGGGGGGGGCAGGCGGGGCGTGGCCGACGGGCGCGCGGTCGGGGTGCGCGCGGGCGAAGGCCGTGCGGGCGCGCGGGCGTGGCCAGGCGCGGCGGGGCGCGTCTGGGCGCGCCAGAGCGCGAGTGTGGCGGCGACGACCGAGAGGAGAGGGGGGCGAGGCGCGGCGGTGCTCACTGTGGCCGTAGGGGGTCTGGCAGCGGGGCGCGGGGAGGGTGACGGGGACGACGGGCGAGGCGGAGAAGGGGGAAGCAGGCCGGCGGGGGCGTGCTCCGGCGAGGACGAGGCGGCGCGGGGTCGGCGGGGCGGTCGGCGACGGTGGCCTCCTCTCGATCCCGTTCTGGATCGGGGGGAGGGAGGAGGAGGAGATATTTCGGGGGGGGGGTGAGTGGGGGAGGTGACGGTGGGGGGGGCCTGGGGAGTGGATAAGGGGAGAGAGGTGGGCCGGGGTGGAGCTGGGCCTTTCGGCCGGGGGGGGGGGATGGTGCTGGCCGGCTGGGCCTGGGGTTGGCCCAGTTGGGCCAGGTCCAGTGGGGGGCTTTTGTTTTTTTGTTTTTTGTTTTGTTTTGCATTTTCTTTTATTTATTTTCTTTCACCTTTTAATCCATTTTAAAATACTTAGGCATTTTCTAAAAAGGAGTTTTCTCCACAATAATTACGAGTGTATTATTTGGCACCTACCGAACATTTTTGTTTAAATTTTTGAAAACTTTTATTTTCCACTTTAAATTTAATTGAAGTTTGAAAAGAAATGTGATTCCAATGTGATCAAGCCCTGTTTAGCAACATGATTAGCTTAATCACAGAGAGTTATTGTAGCATGATTCTCGGGGTGTTACAGTTCGGTGCTTGGATCGGTTGGATTGCGAAGACGTTTGACTACATCAACCGGGTTACTAAACGCTTCCGCTTCCGGTCTACAAGGGTACGTGGACACACTCTCCCCGCTCGTTGGTATGCTTCTCCTAGATAGATCTTGTGTGATCGTAGGATTTTTTGGAAATACTACGTTCCCCAACAATAGCACCATCTTGAGAGTACTTAACCCACTTGATGAACACAGAAGACTAAACATTGTTTAGGCTAATCATTCCAGCCTCCCTCTCCAGTGAAGTATACATCTTGAGAGTGCATGTTTCAGTAGGAGATAGAAAGAGCTCCTGTTTAGAACTGGAATGCAAACACGTACACAGGCCGTACGTGTCATACTAATAACTCTAAGATGCACGTTGATAACCCACAAGTATAGGGGATCAATTGTAGCCTCTTTCGATAAGTAAGAGTGTCGAACCCAACGAGGAGCTAAAGGTAGAACAAATATTCCCTCAAGTTCTATCGACCACCAATACAACTCTATGCACGCTTAACTTTCGCTTTACCTAGAACAAGTATGAAACTAGAAGTACTTTGTAGGTGTTTTTGGATAGGTTTGCAAGAATATAAAGAGCACGTAAATAAAAGGTAGGGGCTGTTTTAAGTAAATAAGCAATAAAGTAAATATGGCGAGTGTGGAAAAGTGGTGGTAGGAGTTGTGAAATTGTCCCTAAGGAATTGACTACTTTACTAGACCGATAGCAAGTTTTATGTGGGAGAGGCCACTGCTAGCATGTCATCCCTGACTTGGAATTCTATGCACTTATGATTGGAACTATTAGCAGGAATCCGCAACTACTAACGTTCATTAAGGTAAAACCCAATCATAGCATTAAGATATATCGGTCCCCCTTCAATCCCATATGCATCAATTTTGTGCTAGGTTGAAGCTTCTGTCACTCTTGCCCTCCAATACATAGTCCTATCAACATAGAACTAACCCTATGGTGTTATCCACGCGCGCGCTCATATGATGGGCACCAAAGGACAACAACATAACCACAAGCAAATTAAATCAATCATAGCAATTCATCAACCACCGATAGGACAACGGAAATCTACTCAGACATCATAAGATGGCAACACATCATTGGATAATAATATGAAGCATAAAGCACCATGTTCAAGTAGAGGGTACAGCGGGTTGCGGGAGAGTTGACCGCTGTAGATAGAGGGGGGAAGGTGATGGAGATGTTGGTGGAGATGGCGGAGGTGTTGGTGAAGATCGCGGTGATGATGATGGCCCCCGATGGCACTCCGGCGCCACCGAAAGCGAGGGGGAGAGAGCCCCCCTCCTTCTTCTTCTTCCTTGACCTTCTCCCTAGATGGGAAAAGGGTTTCCCCTCTGGTCCATGGTCTCCATGGCGTGGGAGGGACGAGAGCCCCTCCGAGATTGGATCTGTCTCTCTGTCTCTCTCTGTTTCTGCGCTCCCGTCTGCTGCCCTTTCACCGTTTCGTATATATATGGAGATCCGTAACTCCGATTGGACTGAAACCTTCGCCGTGATTTTTTTAACCAAAAATTAGCTTTCTTGCGGCCGAAGAAGGGCATCAACCTCCTTACGGGTGGCCCACGAGGGTCAGGGGCGCGCACAGGGGGGCAGGCGCGCCCCCTGCCTCGTGGCCACCTCGAGCACCGTCTCGCGTTGATTCTTCTTCCGGAATTCTCCAAATATTCCAAAAATATTCTCCGTCCGTTTTTATCCCGTTTGGATTCCGTTTTATATGGGGTTTCTGTGAAACATAAAACATGCAACAAACAGGAACTGGCACTGGGCACTGGATCAATATGTTAGTCCCAAAAATAGTATAAAAAGTTGCCAAAAAGTATATGAAAGTTGTAGAATATTGGCACGGAACAATCAAAAATTATAGATACGACAGAGACGTATCAGCATCCCCAAGCTTAATTCCTGCTCGTCCTCGAGTAGGTAAATGATAAAAAAGATAATTTTTGATGTGGAATGCTACCTAGCATAATCTTGATCATGTATCTAATCATGGCATGAATATTAAGATACGAGTGATTCAAAGCAATAGTCTATCATTTGACATAAAAACAATAATACTTCAAGCCTACTAATAAAGCAATCATGTCTTTTCAAAATAACATGGCCAAAGAAAGTTATCCCTACAAAATCATATAGTCTGGCTATGCTCCATCTTCACCACACAAAATATTCACATCATGCACAACCCCGATGATAAGCCAAGCAATTGTTTCATACTTTTGACGTTCTCAAACCTTTTCAACTTTCACGCAATACATGAGCGTGAGCCATGGACATAACACTATGGGTGGAATAGAATATGATGGTGGAGGTTATGTGGAGAAGACAAAAAATGAGAAAGTCTCACATCGACGCGGCTAATCAACGGGCTATGGAGATGCCCATCAATTGATGTCAATGTGAGGAGTAGGGATTGCCATGCAACGGATGCACTAAGATCTATAAGTGTATGAAAGCTCAAACTAGAAACTAAGTGGGTGTGCATCCAACTTGCTTGCTCATGAAGACCTCGGGCATTTGAGGAAGCCCATCATCGGAATATACAAGTCAAGTTCTATAATGAAAATTGCCACTAGTATATGAAAGTGATAACTCAAGAGACTCTCTATATTAAGAACATGGTGCTACTCTGAAGCACAAGTGTGGTAAAAGGATAGTAACATTGCTCCTTCTCTCTTTTTCTCTCATTTTTTTCTCAATTTTTTTATTTTTTTCGTCCGGAGTCTCATCCCGACTTGTGGGGGAATCATAGTCTCCCTCATCCTTTCCTCACTGGGGCAATGCTCTAATAATGATGATCATCACACTTTTATTTACTTACAACTCAATATTACAACTCGATATCTAGAACAAAGTTATGACTCTATATGAATGCCTCCGGCGGTGTACCGGGATGTGCAATGATCTAGCGCAGCAATGACATCAAAAAACGGACAAGCCATGAAAACATCATGCTAGCTACCTTACTATCATGCAAAGCAATATGACAATAAATGCTCAAGTCGTGTATATGATGATGATGGAAGTTGCATGGCAATATATCTCGGAATGGCTATGGAAATGCCATGATAGGTAGGTATGGTGGCTGTTTTGAGGAAGATATGATGAGGCTTATGTGTGATAGAGCGTATCGTATCACGGGGTTTGGATGCACCGGCGAAGTTTGCACCAACCCTCGAGGTGAGAAAGGGCAATGCGCGGTACTGAAGAGGCTAGCAATGATGGAAGGGTGAGAGTGTGTATAATCCATGGACTCAACATTAGTCATAAAGAACTCACATACTTATTGCAAAAATCTATTAGTCATCGAAACAAAGTACTACGCGCATGCTCCTAGGGGGATAGATTGGTAGGAAAAGACCATCGCTCGTCCCCGACCGCCACTCATAAGGAAGACAATCAATAAATAAATCATGCTACGACTTCGTTACATAACAGTTCACCATACATGCATGCTACGGGAATCACAAACTTCAAAACAAGTATTTCTACAATCCACAACTACCCACTAGCATGACTCTAATATCACCACCTTTATATCACAAAACTATTGCAAGGAATCAAACATATCATATTCAGTGATCTACAAGTTTTATGTAGGATTTTATGACTAACCATGTGAATGACTAGTTCCTGTCATCTCTCTAAATAGATATAAGTGAAGCAAGAGAGTTTAATTCTTTCTACAAAAGATAGGCCCACGCTCTAACAAATATAAGTGAAGCAAAAGAGCATTCTACAAATGGCGGTTTTTTATGTGAAGAGAAACAGGCAATCCTAACTTCAAATGATATAAGTGAAGCACATGAAGCATTCTATAAAGCCATGCTCAAAAGATTTAAAGTGCAATGAGCATTCTATAAATCAACCAAGGACTATCTCATACCCGCATGGTGCAAAAAGGAAAAGTAAAAACTAAATGCAAAAGACGCTCCAAGATTGCACATATCGCATGAACGAAACGAATCCGAAAACATACCGATACTTGTTGAAGAAAGAGGGGATGCCTTCCGGGGCATCCCCAAGCTTAGACGCTTGAGTCTCCTTGAATATTTACTTGGGGTGCCTTGGGAATCCCCAAGCTTGAGCTCTTGCCTCTCCTTCTTCTCCTCACATCGAGACCTTCTCGATCATCGAACACTTCATCCACACAAACTTCAACAGAAAACTTGGTAAGATCCGTTAGTATAATAAAGCAAATCACTACTCTAAGTACTGTTGCAAACCAATTCATATTTTGTTTTTGCATAATGTCTACTGTAATATAGCTTTTTCATGGCTTAATCCACTGATATAAATCGATAGTTTCATCAAAACAAGCAAACTATGCATCAAAAACAGAATCTGTCTAAAATAGAACAGTCTGTAATAATTTGAACATTCACCATACTCCTGATACTTGAAAAATTCTGCCAAAATTAGGAAAAATAAACAATTTGTATAGCAAGATAGTGCAAAAAGAATCAGAACCGTTTGACATTCCAGTAAAAAAATCGCGCACTACAGCCAAAGTTTCTTTCCTGCACCGCACAAACCAACAAGCATTGTAAACATCCTAAAGGAAAACCTTGGCACATTATTTTTAAACTTTATAAAATCACACAACAGAAATAAATGACTCTCTAAAACTTCCGGGTTGTCTCCCTGGCAGCGCTTTCTTTAAAGCCATTAAGCTAGGCATATAGTGCTCAAGTAGTGAATCCACCCGGATCCCAAGGTATATCAAAGCCAATTTTAATTAGCAATGATTTGGCATTTAGTAGTGAGCACAAGGCAACATATATCAAACAATAACGAAGTCTAACTCTCTTCCTATGCATCGGCATGTCATAAAAGAACAATTCATGCACACATAGTAAAGGCCAATGCATAGTATAAACAGTTTCTTGCAATTTTTTCATGTTGGAAACATAAAGGGGCGGAGATGTAGTTCCCCTCTCATAATAATTTCAAGTAGGAGCAGCAAGCACATGCATATTATATTCATCAAAATCATCATGTGCAACGGTAAAAGGCAACCCATCAATATAATCCTTAATAAGCACAAACTTCTCCGATATAGTATAATCGGGAGAATTCAAAAAGATAATAGGACTATCATGCGTGGGTGCAATAGCAACAATTTCATGTTTAACATAAGGAACTATAGCAAGTTCATCTCCATAAGCATAATTCGTATTGGCATCTTGGCCACAAGCATAGCAGGCATCATCAAAAAGGGATATTTCAAAAGAATCAAAGGGATCATAACAGTCATCATAGCAATCATCCTTCGGTAAGCATGAAGGGAAATTAAACAATGTATGAGTTGAAGAGTTACTCTCATTAGAAGGTGGGCACGGGTAGCTAATCCGCTCTTCCTCCTTTTGTTCTTCGCTCTCCTCCTCATCTTTTTCATCCAATGAGCTCACAGTTTCATCAATTTCTTCTTCCATAGACTCCTGCAAAATATTAGTCTCTTCTTGGACAGCAGAGACTTTCTCAATAAGTGCATTAATATCGGAATTGCATTCATAATTCTCATAGCAATATTTGAGGATAGCTAAATTTTCAGGTCTATAAACAACATCATCAAAATCTTCAAACTCTTTAAACATAGATTCAATTTCATAAGCACCCATAAAAGCAACAAATTCTTCTATTTGTTCCACATCATAGTAATCATATATACCATTAGCATAAGAAGCTAAGGTTTTATTATCATTAAATTTGCATGAAAAGGGAAGGTGTGGAGCCTTCATCCTAGAGCAACAAGTATAATCATAACTCAAGCATACTTGCCGAGCATACCACTTCAATATATAAATTTGATCCCATAATAGTTTCCCTTTTTGTGTCAAGCGATAATCCCTAAAGTATTCACGTTGATCCAACATTACTCCCATTACCAAATTGAATGGGGTTTTCTCAGGATTATCAAAGTAGTACGAAATATCTATCACATAACGAGCATCGAGGGTTTTAGGAGGTTCCCCATCTCCATGAGCAGCAAGTACACCTAATTTTTTTGGTATTTCGTGTTCCATATCCATAACTAAAGATAGAGAACAACTAAGAACATCAAGTAAAAATTACTTAGTGATAAAGCAAACAAGCACACACGAGAATATTCACCCCACGCTATTGCTCCCTGGCAACGGCGACAGAAAAAGGTCTTGATAACCCACAAGTATAGGGGATCAATTGTAGCCTCTTTCGATAAGTAAGAGTGTCGAACCCAATGAGGAGCTAAAGATAGAACAAATATTCCCTCGAGTTCTATCGACCACCGATACAACTCTACGCACGCTTAACGTTCGCTTTACCTAGAACAAGTATGAAACTAGAAGTGCTTTGTAGGTGTTTTTGGATAGGTTTGCAAGAATATAAAGAGCACGTAAATAAAAGTAGGGGCTGTTTTAAGTAAAGAAGCAATAAAGTAAATACAGCGAGTGTGGAAAAGTGGTGGTAGGAGTTGCGAAATTGTACCTAAGCAATTGACTACTTTACTAGACCGATAGCAAGTTTTATGTGGGAGAGGCCACTGCTAGCATGTCATCCCTGACTTGGAATTCTATGCTCTTAGGATTGGAACTATTAGCAAGCATCCGCAACTACTAACGTTCATTAAGGTAAAACCCAATCATAGCATTAAGATATATCGGTCCCCCTTCAATCCCGTATGCATCAATTTCTATGCTAGGTTGAAGCTTCTGTCACTCTTGCCCTCCAATACATAGTCCTATCAACATACAACTAACCACAAGCAAAGGACAGCAACATAACCACAAGCAAATTAAATCAATCATAGCAATTCACCAACCACCGATAGGACAACGAAAATCTACTCAAACATCATAAGATGGCAACACATCATTGGATAATAATATGAAGCATAAAGCACCATGTTCAAGTAGAGGGTGCAGCGGGTTGCGGGAGAGTGGACCGCTATAGATAGAGGGGGGAAGGTGATGGAGATGGCAGAGGTGTTGGTGAAGATCGCGATGATGATGATGGCCCCCGGTGGCACTCCGGCGCCACCGGAAGCGAGGGGGAGAGAGCCCCCCTCCTTCTTCTTCCTCCTTGACCTTATCCCTAGATGGGAGAAGGGTTTCCCCTCTAGGCCATGGTCTCTATGGCGTGGGAGGGGCGAGAGCCCCTCCGAGATTGGATCTCTCTCTCTCTCTCTCTCTCTCTCTCTCTCTCTCTCTCTCTCTGTTTCTGCGCTCCCGTCTGCTGCCCTTTCACCGTTTTGTATATATATGGAGATCCGTAACTCCGATTGGACTGAAACCTTCGCCGTGATTTTTTTACCAAAAATTAGCTTTCTTGCGGCCGAGGAAGGGCATCAACTGCCTTACGGGTGGCCCACGAGGGTCAGGGGCGCGCCCCCTGCCTCGTGGCCACCTCAGGCACCGTCTCGCGTTGATTCTTGTTTCGGAATTCTCCAAATATTCCAAAAATATTCTCCGTCCGTTTTTATCCCGTTTGGATTCTTTGATATGGGGTTTCTGCGAAACATAAAACATGCAACAAACAAGAACTGGCACTGGGCACTGGATCAATATGTTAGTCCCAAAAATAGTATAAAAAGTTGCCAAAAAGTATATGAAAGTTGTAGAATATTGGCATGGAACAATAAAAAATTATAGATACGACGGAGATGTATCACACGTGTACAAGCATACAACAATGGACAATCTTGGTCGAGATTGGTGCTAATAGCATGCGGGTGGGTGGTTTCGGACTCCATTCACCGTACCCCAGAGCCCAGAACCACGGCGTGAACCATTGTTTGCTTACCAATACCACCCTCTTGTGGGTTGTGGCTTCGGGGCAGAATTGTTGCAGTGCGGGATTGTGCCTGTTTCCGTTTTCTTGGCATCCCAACCTGAACAACGGCTGCGGACAGCTAAGGTAAACCCCGGAGATGGAAACACTGTTGCCTTTCGAGGCAGTCCCGTCCGTAGCCTCACATAAGAGCTTTGGGCTTTGACATTGCCAACAAAGAAGCTTCTTCTTCTCTTTGGCAGTGCAGGAACGACATCACCCTGGGATTGAGCTTTGATGTTCCGGTTCCATCCCCCCTCTCTCAAAACTATCTCCCACTTTCTAACGATATTATAACATTCCCTCCGATCCATATTTCTTGTCACGACTTTCTTATAGTTTTTGTACAAATTCTAGTACTATGTAGTCCCAGTGCTCGTATCTCTGTAAAGGGTCAACATTTTTCAAAAACAAAACCAAAACATTTCTTCTTCTTCTTAGACACGCATCCAAATGAGCGCCATCTTGTACTAGAGAGAAAAGGTCAAAATGATGCCAGATACAAACAAAGGCCAAAGGGCCATAAACACGCAACAAAAGCGAGTGAAAAGAGCCTAGAGTCTAACTTCAACAAAAGGAAAACTTGGAGAAAGGAAATAAAAACTGATGGTGATGCTGCAAAATCACTTCTCTCAGCTAGCCATTGTCAACATTATGTCTTAAGAGACAATGCAGTTGTGCCATTAAATGTGGCATTACAAGTCAAGACATGCATCACCCATCAGTTCCAAATTTCAAAGACAAACATTATAAAGCCCTTCTTTTGAGTTAAAAACACACAAAACAATGTATATCATTCCTCGAGAATTTATCTGTATTCGGTGTCAGAGAGACCAATGCAAACAACATCAAAATGGCTGCAATGAAACAAAAAACTGGGTCCACAGTTGCCTCTAATCACCTGACAGAGGTTTGCATTGTAAAGCTATACAACAGTCTACTTGATCACCTCGAAAAACAGAACTTTAGGCTGGAGCTTGCAGTCCTTGAAAAGTTCTAGCAAATGCTCCCAACTATTTTCTCTCTGCATGGAGTTTCAACAGTCATTTACAACTATTCCACCTAAACTTTGGAACAATTACATTGTTGCCAAAGAAGGAGAAGGTCATACGCATTGAGCAGTTCAGGCCGATTTGTCTACTCAATGTGAGCTTCAGTTTTTTTACTAAGGTTGGTACGAATAGGTTGACGCGGATTGCCCATTTGGTTGTCCAACCAACTCAGACAACATTCATGCCTAGGAGACACATCCTAAAAGGGGTTGTGGTCCTACATGGAACTTTACACGAAATCCATTCGAAGAAACTAGATGTGCTTATTTTCAAAGTGGATTTCGAGAAAGCGTATGACAAGGTCAAATGGCCCTTCCTCCAACAAGCTTTATGTATGAAGGGGTTCAATGAAGTCTGGAGGAAACAGGTGGATTCCTTTATTCAGAAAGGTAGTGTTCGATTAAGGTGAATGATGACACATGTCATTATTGCCAGACACATAAGGGATTAAGACAGGGAGACTTGATGTCTCCCGTTCTATTTAACATAGTAGCGGATGTATTGGCAGTCCTTATTGGTCGGGCTAAAGAAAATGGCCAAGTAGACGGATTAGCTCCACATCTGGTGGATGGGGGAGTGTCCATACTACAATACGCTGATGACACAATTATTTCCATGGAACATGATATTGCAAAAGCTAGAAATATGAAGCTAGTGCTTTGCTTATTTGGACAATTATCGGGACTCAAAATTAATTTTAACAAAAGGGAATTGTTTTGTTTTGGGAGAGCCAAAGAGGAACAAGATGCATATAAACAACTGTTCGGTTGTGAAATGGGTTCACTACCATTTAGTTACCTAGGGATCCCGATTCATCATTACTGATTAACAAATAAGGAGTGGAAGTGCATTGAAGATAGATTCGGAAAAAGGCTAAGCCACTAGAAGGGAAATCTTATGTCTTATGGAGGTCGATTAGTGCTGATAAACTCGGTACTGACGAGTTTTCTGATGTTCCTCCTATCTTTCTTTGACGTACCGGTAGGGGTACGGGAAAGATTAGACTTTTATCGATATCGATTCTTCTGGCAATGTGATGAGGTTAAGACGAAATATAGATTGGCCAGATGGGATATCATTTGCAGACCCAAAGACCAAGGCGGGTTAGGGATCGGGAACTTAGAAGCTAAGAATAAATGCCTCCTCTCCAAATGGTTATTCAGACTATTTACCGATACTGAGGGTATGTAGATAGAAATCTTGCGTCATAAGTACCTCAAATCTAAGACTTTGTCCCAGGTTACCGCTAGGCCTAACGACTCGCCGTTCTGGAAAGGGTTAATGAGGATGAAAGTCTCCTTTTTTCAGAGGGTAAAGTTCATTGTTGGAAATGGTAACACGACTAGATTTTGGGAAGATGTATGGTTAGGGGAGACACCCCTAGCATTACAATATCCCCCTTTATATAATATTGTACAACGTAAGGAAGTTTATGTTGCTACAGTATTACAGTCGGTCCCCCTTGATATACAATTCAGGAGGTCTTTGGTAGGGGAATGATGGAATATAAAATTTTCATGTGGTTTGTCCACAAGGGAGTGATCTTGACGAAAGATAATTTTGTTAAGCGAAGATGGGTAGGTAGTTCTAGATGTTGTTTTTGTGACCAGGATGAAACGGGAGGCCACGGCCGCGGTGGCGGAGGTAACTCGTCGCGACACTGCTCCAAGGCGGGGGCGGTTCGCCCACGGCGGATCATGACAGCTCAAAGCAGCAGAAGCGGTACCCGCTGGTCGACAACGGTGACTTGAAGGCAGAGGTGGAGTCTTGCTAAAGCGGCTGGTGGATCATGGTGCATCCACCGCGGCGGATCAACAACGGCGGGTCAAGGCCGATCGGGCTCGAGAGCGAAGTGGGTCTGCGGCCGGTTTGTTGGGTGGCTGCGACGCACAGGTGGAGACCGCAGCGGTGACTCGGCACAGCAGAGGCGGAGGTGGCCGCGACTGTGGAGGTGGACCGACGAGGCGTCAGAGACGGGTAGCTGGGCGCGAGGCCGTTGCCGCGACGACGGCGGCGCACCGGCAGAGGTAGGTCGCGGCGAACCTTGGCAGAAGAACAGACCAGCCCCGAGACAAGGCAGGCCCGGCTCGGAAACGTGGTGCCACAATGGCCATGTCAGGCCCAAGGTGGTCTGAAGAACTAGATTCAGAAAAATATGCAGGAACTAGGCTATTTCATTCACTTTCAGAGGAAAGATTGGAGCATTCGAGCTGCTTACAGAGGAACCTAGCCGGCCAGGAACACTGGCGGCGCAAAGGGGGAAACCCTAGTAAAACTGGAAGATAGTTCTCTCGTCTCCACACCTTGGCTTTATAGCCTTACAATCCAAGAAAAGAAAGAAAGAAAATGGATACAGAGTGGTTGAGGCTGCAAGCCTTTTGCGGGAAAGGGAACAGCGACGCGTCCGGGTCTGGGAGCCGTCCGATGCGAGATCTACGGTGTCGGCTTCATCTTATCCAGCGAAGCAGTACAAGTGAAGGGGAGACGTTGATCTTTTGATGGACGGCTCGGCTGTCTTCGCGCGCTCTAAGAGACAATTCAAACTAACTGAATTTCATTTGCCGTTGTCGCCCTGATGCAGATGGGTCCTGACAACTCCCCCTGATGAGACCAAGCCTGTCCTCAGGGTTGGAAATGAGGGAAGACTCGCTGGATGAACGTTGCATCCTCCCAGGTTGCTTCTTGCACCGGCAGATTACTCCATTTAATTTTCCACCTGACCACAGGGATATCGATGTCCCCTTGTTTGCGAGGCACCAGTTTGCGTTCCAACAACAACTCAGGTTTGAGCAGGATTGTTCCATCAGGGTTAAGTAATAGAAGCTTGGCATTAGGTATTCCTGCTGGGCCAATGTGTTTCTTCAGTTGGCTGATGTGGAATGTATTGTGCAGCTTGCAGTCGTCCGGCAGAAGAAGTTTGTAGGAAACATTGCCCACTTTCTACAGAACTCAAAATGGTCCATAGTATTTGGAGTGCAGTTTGAAGCACTTATGGATGCTCAAAGTAGTATGTCTGTAGGGTTGGAGCTTCAAGTATACCATATCACCTTCTTGTAAGGTTCTCTCAGATCTCTTCTTATCTGCAAAGTGCTTCATCCTGTTCTGTGCTCGGAGGAGATTTTCTTTGATGTGGGCAGCAGTTTGTTCAGCAGTGAGGACAGAAGGGAGGTTGGCAGTGTCCTCTGGTGGGTATAAAGCTGCTTCAGCTATCATATTGGGCTTTCTGTTGTAGAGGGCCTGGAAGGGAGTGATCTTTAGAGAGGTGTGGTAAGATGTATTGTACCACCACTCTGCCAAGGGCAGCCAGTAAAACCATTTCTTTGGTTGCAAAAAGGCCATACATCTCAGGTAGTTCTCCATGCATTGGTTCACCCTTTCTGTTTGCCCATCAGTTTGGGGGTGGTAAGAAGTGCTCAAATGTAACTTAATGCCCATTCTTTTAAACAGACTTTGCCACAGCTGACTTGTGAAGATTTTGTCCCTGTCAGTTACAATAACAGAAGGAAGGCCATGGAGTTTAAAGATGTTTTCCACAAATGCATTAGCTACAGTCTGCACTGTGATGGGATGTTTCATGGCAATGAAGTGACTGTATTTGGTGAATCTGTCCACAACTACCAAGATCATATCTTTGTTTTGTGAGACTGGCATTCCCTCCACAAAATCCATACTTATGTGACACCAAGCAAAGTCAGGGACAGGCAGTGGTTGCAAGAGACCAGGATACTTGTAGTGCTCAGGTTTGTTGATCTGACATGTTGGGCACTGTTTGATGAAGTCCACAATGAACTGTTTCATGCCAGGCCAGTGGAACAACAGTTAACTCTTTGATAAGTGGCTCTATGGCCAGAGTGACCTCCCAGCTCAGAATTGTGTAATGCAGATACAAGCTTGGTTCTCAATTGTGTCTCACTGTCCACTACAATTTTGTTCTTGTACCTGAGTACACCCTGCTTAAGTGTGTAGTTATCCACAGCAGAGGGGTTAGTGGCCAATTGAGCTATTATGTTCTTGCACTTAGAGTCATTGTTGTAACTGGCTACAACTTCAGAGATCCAAGCAGGGACAGTTGTGCTTGCAAAAAGGCTATGTAATTTGTACTGCACTCTAGATAGGGCATCAGCAACCCTGTTTTTGTTTCCTTGCTTGTACTCTACCCTGTAATTGTAGCCCAGCAATTTAACCAGTAACTTATGCTGAATTCCTTTAGTTAACTTTTGTTCCTGAATATATTTGAGGCTCTATTGATCTGTTCTTATAATGAGAGAAGAAGCTGCAAAATAGTGTTTCCAGTGTTTCAGAGCTTCAATGATAGCCAGGGCCTCCTTATCATAAGTGGAGCTGGCAGCAGCTCTAGGACCAATAGTTTTGCTGAAAAAGGAGATAGGTCTGCCTTCTTGCATGAGGACTGCTCCAATGCCATAGTTGCAAGCATCAGTTTCCAGGACAAAAGGTTTGGAAAAGTTAGGTAGGGCTAAGACAGGGGCCTCTGTCATTCTGTGCTTCAAACTGTTGAAAGCTTGTTGCTGTTCATTGCCCCATGTGAAACTGTCCTTTTTCAGAGAGTTGAACAGGGGTTTGCAGATAAACCCATAATTTTGAATGAACCTTCTGTAATAGCCAGTTAATCCTAGGAAGCTTCTTAGCTGAGTAACATTTTCAGGAGCTGGCCAATTAAGCACTGCTTCAATCTTTACAGGGTCTGTAGCAACTCCATCTCCTCTGATGATGTGTCCCAGATATTCCACTTGTGGCTAGGCAAAAGTGCACTTGCTGAGTTTTGCATAGAGTTGGTGTTGTTGAAGGGTCTCAAACACTTCTTTTAAATGTTCTATGTGTTCCTGAAGATTTCTGCTGAAAACCAAGATATCATCAAAGAAAATCAAGACAAATTTTCTCAGATACTTCTTGAAAATCGTATTCATGAGTTTCTGGAATGTAGCAGGAGCATTAGTAAGCCCAAATGGCATAACTAAGTATTCATAGTGCCCACAATGAGTGCTAAATGCTGTTTTCTCTATGTCATGATGCGTCATTCTGATCTGGTGGTAACCACTTCTTAAGTCTAGCTTAGTGAAAACATTGGCTCCATGTAGTTCGTCCAGCAGATCTTCAATTACTGGCACTGGATATTTGTTCTTGATTGTTTGTTCATTGAGTTTCCTGAAATCATTGACAAGTCTCCAGGTTTGATCCTTCTTTTTCACTAGGAGGGATAGAGAGGAGTAAGGACTGACACTGTCCTTAATTAATTTGCCTTTAATCATCTATTGGATGATTTGTTCCATTGCATCCTTTTGGTGGTGAGGTAATCTGTAAGGCCTCTGGTTTACTATTTTAGCTTCAGGCACAAGAGGAATTGTATGATCGATTTCTCTGACAGGGGGAAGGCCCAGGGGCTTTGAGAAAATGTTGTTATATTTATTTAACAACAATTTCACTTGAGGATGCACTAGTTGGTGAGGAGGGGGAGGGGTGGGATGAGGAGGTGCCACAATTACAAAGTTGAGGAGGAGAACAGCTCCACATACTGGGTCCTCTTCCAGTTCTTCCTCAGTGTCCATCTCAGGTGCTGCCATGTTAGGCAGACTCTCATCCTGGAAAATGACCTTCTTGCCCCCTTGCATGGTTATTTTTACTTGCATTTCCTCAAAGTCCAGTTCTACTGGGTTGTGAGCTTTCATCCAGTCAGCTCCTAATATCACATCATAACTTTGGAGCTGTAAGACTCTGAAATCAGATGTGAATTGTGTCCCTTGTATAGTGTAAGAGCATTGTTTTGCCATGAACTCTGTCCAAAGTACTCCACCATTTGCCACCACTACTTTTCTTTTTCTTGTAGGGGAAAGGTTCCACTGTATTTTGTTAGCAATGTTGGGAGAAACAAAAGTAGCAGTGCTTCCACTGTCTATAAGTGCTGTTGCAGGGGTGTCTCCAAACATGACAGTAACAGTAAATGAGTATTTGGTGGCACTCAGGCCCATCAGAGCGTGCATGGAAATTTTCAGAGTCTGATCTGCAATGTTTTCTGCTTCTTCAGTGTCAGTTTCTTCAATTTCTTCAGAACCTGCAGTGTAGTACACCAATTCTGCATCATCAGGGTATTGCTCCTGTAGAGCCTGTATTTGAGCTTGATTGGCCAGCTTGCAAACTTTCTTGTGCCCTGGGAACCACGGTTCCTTGCATTTGTAACAAATGCCCTTTAATCGAGCTTGTTGGATTATAGTGGCAGTATTGTTTGTAGCTGGTTTGCCAGGGTCAAACTAAACCTGTCTTCTAACTGGAGGTTGCACTGCTTGGGGCCATTGCTTCTTAGGAGGTTGTGCCTGCTCCATTCTCCTAGCTAACCAGATTGCTTTCTGCAAGTCTTGAGGTTCATGACATTGAACATAATGCTGAATGTTGTCATGTAAGCCAGAAATAAAACTAGTTTTGTAGTAATCTTGTGGGAGAGTAGGATTATCTCTTCGCATTAAATTCATAGCTTGCTCAAACTTGAGTATATATTCATTGACTGACCCTGTTTGAGTAAGTGCATGAAATGATCTCACATTATCACAGACAGAGGTCTCAGCAAATCTGTCACCCAAGAGTCTACAAAACCTATACTAGGGCAAGGTGTTAGCAACTATTGCAGTACCTCTCCACCACTCAATTGCAGGTCCTTTCAGGTATGTGACTGCAATTTCTGTTTTCTGCTCTAGGGGTGTTCTAGCAGCCTCAAAATAAAGTTCAATAGTCTGAATCCAAGAGTCAGTGCCACTTCCATCAAATTCAGGAATGTTGTATTTGGCTGGTTTGACTAGTGCCATAGGTCTTCTATTATCCTGTAACTGGTCTCTTTGCACATTTCCTCCCCTGGCTTCCTGATGTGGTACTTGTTCAACTTGCTCCAGGTCTAGGTGCATTACTTGCTGAGCATTGAGAGTTGGATTAATAGCAGGAGGTGCTCTAGTTTCAGGAACAGGTTGTTTACTAGTAGCAAAGTGAGGATGCCTATAAGGGGCTTTGTTGCTGCCATCCAAGTTAAGCTCTTTGCCAGTGTTTTTGTCCACTAATGTTGCAGAACCAACAGTTGGAGGAGTTTGAAGGACAGCAGCGGGTGCATGAGTTGGGCCTTGTGGTGTTTGCTGTTGGCCACTACCTTGTGCAACCTCTTGAGGACTTGGAGGAGTCTCCCTGGGTTTGGGAAAACCCGCCATGAAGTTATTCAGAGAGCCCTGTAATTCGCTCAAGGTTTTCTGCAGTGAGTGAAAATTCTTGGCAACGTGGTCTCTGAAATCTTCGAAATCTTGTCTTTCTGCTTCTCTGTTCTGCTGCAGGGTTTTGACATCCAATTGCAAGGATTGGAGCTCCAAGTTTTCAGTAGAAGAGGAATCCGTAGGGCCCGTCATACTTGCACTAACAGAACACAGGGAGGGTTTTACACTAGCAGAGTGCTAAGTAACCTCGTTGTGTGTGTGATCAGCCAGCGAAGGGAGGAATTTTACCACAGCCAGAGCTGCAACCCGACCTTGGCCTTCGATCCTGCCGCTGCCTGCACCGCCGCCAACGCCGCGCTGCCGGAAGTACACCGGATCTGGGAGGGAGGGATTTTACCACAGAGATGGTGTGTTTCTGCAACCTCTTCCCGCGCCCAAACCTGTACCGAATTTCTCACCGCCGCCAGGGAACCACCACCGCCCAACGTCACCGGTGAGAGGTGGAGGATTTTATGGCGCCTCCAACTCCATCTCGGCACCGGATCTCGCGCCGCCGAGGAGAAACCTTGCTCTGATTACTACTTGTCAGGCCCAAGGTGGTCTCAAGAACTAGATTCAGAGAAATATACAGGAACTAGGCTATTTCATTCACTTTCAGAGGAAAGATTGGAGCATTCGAGCTACTTACAGAGGAACCTAGCCGACCAGGAACACTGGCAGTGCAAAGGGGGAAACCCTACTAAAACTGGAAGATAGTTCTCTCGTCTCCACACCTTGGCTTTATAGCCTTACAATCCAAGAAAAGAAAGAAAGAAAATGGATACAGAGTGGTTGAGGTTGCAAGCCTTTTGCGGGAAAGGGAACAGCGACGCGTCTGGGTCTGGGAGCCGTCCGATGCGAGATCTACGATGTCGGCTTCATCTTATCCAGTGAAGCGGTACGAGTGAAGGGGAGACGTTGATCTTGTGATGGACGGCTCAGCTGTCTTCGCGCGCTCTCAGAGACAATTCAAACTAACTGAATTTCGTTTGCCGTTGTCGCCCCGATGCAGATGGGTCCTGACAGGCCAGTGTTAGCTCCAGCTCCATGACAGTCTGGTAGCAGCGATGGTGACCCGGCGGATGCCAGAGATTATGACCCAGCCGGAGGTGTGCTGCAGCAGCGAGGAAAACAGGCAGGTGGACTCCAAGACGACGGGTTAAAGGCGGACTCTGCGGTGGCTCTGAACGGACCGGCTCATGCGCAACAAAGTAGCGGGCAGAGCTGCAGCTAGGCGTGGTACAGAAACAATGGTTTAAAGGCGGGCGGTTGCTGATCATGGCGTCAAGGGTGGACTGGGGAAGGTAGAAACCGGTGCAACAAAGGCCAGCTCAGGGTCGAGGCGCCTGCTTGCCAGCGGTGGATGCGACGACTTGCAGCTTTGATGGTGACTCGGTCAGGCAGGGCCCGAGTTGTTCTCCAGGTCAAAAGTGCAGACCGGTGGCGGTTTGACGACGGGCGGCTCAAAAGTGAAGACCGAGGCCAAATCCTATCTGTTGTAATCTCCCCTGATGGATCCCCTTTCTTTGTTAACCACGGGCGAAACTCACGTCAATCTTTCCTTCCAGTAGTTTTCCTTGTACGCATGCACCAATCAGAATTTTGACAAGAATAAAAGATCGATTTGTCCTCAGCTGATGTAGCCGGAGATGCACCGGTATTCGTAATCCTTGGATGCGATAAAACAGTGCTCTAGTCTGTATTTTTGACTGGACATCCCAATTAGTACTTGGCCTTATGCCTGTTGGTGACTTAGCCGGGTGATTTGATCCATAGCGCGAGCCCGGTTTAGCCCGGGGCTATTTAGCAACTCGTAGGCGGCGACTCGCACACGGATGCGACTTGTCTTCATCAGACCTGGTGAATCCAGGCTAAATAAAACTGAGATTCCACCATGTTAAACCTTGGAATCTTCTCCTGACGATCTTGCCAACAAAACTGATGAACGTCATCAAATAAACTTTCTGATTTTGATCTAACGTCCTCAACGTTTGATATTCTATGGAATTTTGCGAACTTTCTCGAAACCTTAGAAAAGATCCCTCCAAGAACTCAACACCACCGTGCGCGGGCCCCACGGTGGGCGCCAACTGTCGTGGAATTGTCACGGCAGATGTCCTAGTGTGAGGACTTAGTCGTGAGGCCAACGCATCTATGTGGTAGCTTGAGAGGGGTTGAGCGGAATCGAGAAACGCAACACAAGACAAGGGTTTAGACAGCTTCGGGCCCCGGGAAACATCATCCGGTAACAACCCTACATGCTGTTTGTGGCTAGGTCTTATTATCATCACGAGGGAGTCGCCGTAAACCGGCTCTCCCAGTTATGTCTAGCCCTAAGATTATTTCCCTCCCTCTTGGGGTGCCCTGCCCCTCCTTATATAAGTTGAAGGGGCGGGTTACATGTAGAGTCCAACTCGGATTAAGACTTAAACTATTCTGACTTCTCTTCATGGGCCTCTTAACGTTTTGGGCTTCATAAGATTTCGGGCTTCAGAACGACTCGAGCTTCATAACTCCATGCGACTCTATCTGCCGAGTTATGACTGTCAACCAGTTATCACTGTCTGTCGGGTTATGACTGTCAACCAGTTATCACTGTCTGCCGGTTTATGATGGTCTGTCGGTTTATGATGGTCTGCCGGTTTATGATCTGACTTAACACCTGCCGGTTTATCATCTGACTTAACACCTGCCGGGTTATCATCTGACTTAACATCTGCCAGGTTATCATCTGACTTAACACCTGCCGGTTTACCAAGTCCCAGCCGAGTTATAACTCCGGCCGAGTCATACCGCGGGGTATATCCCCGACATATATGATGTCTGCTATGCAACCTTCTTCTTGTAGACTCATGTTGGGCCTCCAAGTGCAGAGTTTTGTTGGACAGTAGCAAATTTCCTCAAGTGGATGACCTAAGATTTATTAATTCGTGGGAGGCGTAGGATGAAGATGGCCTCTCTCAAACAACCCTACAACCAAATAACAAAGAGTCTCTTGTGTCCCCAACACATCCAATACAATGGTAAATTGTATAGGTGCATTAGTTCGGCGAAGAGATGGTGATACAAGTGTAATAGGATGGTAGATATAGGTTTTGTAATCTAAAAATATAAAAACAACAAGGTAACTAGTGATAAAAGTGAGCAGAAACGGTATTGCAATGCTTGGAAACAAGGCCTAGGGTTCATACTTTCACTACTGAAAGTTCTCTCAACGTGCGATAAAAGTCACTCGAAAGTTCCTATCGCGGAGAACATAAGATGAAATTGCCTGTAGGGTACGAAACCACCTCAAAATTATTATTTCCGATCAATCCATTGAGCTATTCCTATAAGTGTCACAAACGGCCCTAGAGTTCGTAGTAAAATAACATGATATGACACACATCAATCAACCCTAATGTCACCTAGATACTCCAATGTCACCACAAGTAACCATGGATCAATTATACGATATGCATCAAATAACTTCAGATTCATAATATTCAATCCAACATAAAGAACCTCAAAGAGTGCCCCAAGATTCCTACCGGAAAAACAAAGATGAAAACGTGCATCAACCCCTATGCATAGATTACCCCAATGTCACCTCGAGAATCCGCGAGTTGAGTGCCAAAACATACATCAAATGAATCAATAGAATACCTCATTGTCACCACAGGTATCCCATGCAAGACATACATCAAGTGTTCTCAAGTCCATAATAGTATTCAATCCGATAATAGTGAAACCTCAAAGGTAAAACTCAATTCATCACAAGAAGATAGAGGGGGAGAAACACCATATGATTCAACTATAGTAGCAAAGCTCGCGGTACATCAAGATCGTGCCAAATCAAGAACACGAGAGAGAGAGATCAAACACATAGCTACTGGTACATACCCTCAGCCCCGAGGGTGAACTACTCTGTCCTTGTCATGGAGAGCGCCGGGATGATGAAGATGCCCACCGGTGATGGTATCCCTCTTCGGCAGGGTGCCGGAACGGGCTCCCGATTGGTTTTTCAGGGCTACAGAGGCTTGCGGCGGTGGAACTCCTGATCTAGGTTTATTTCTGGGGGTTTCTATATTTATAGGTATTTTTGGCATCGGGAACAAGTCAAGGGGGTCCACGAAGCGACGACAAGGCAGGGGGCACGCCCTAGGGACGCCCTCCACCCTTGTGGATGCCTCGTGGCTCCTCTGGTCCATCTCCGATACTCCATGGGCTTCTTTTGGTCCATAAAAAAATCGTCGTGAAGTTTTAGCTTCTTTGAACTCCGTTTGGTATTCCATTTCTATAAAACTCAAAAACAAGGAAAAAACAGAAACTGGCACCGGGCTCTAGGTTAATATGTTAGTCCCAAAAATCATATAAAATAGCATATAAAACATCCAATATAGATAATATAATAGCATGGAACAATAAAAAATTATAGATACGTTGGAGACGTATCAAGCATCCCCAAGCTTAATTCCTGCTCGTCCTTGAGTAGGTAAATGATAAAAACATAATTTTTGATGTGGAATGCTACCTAACATATTCATCCATGTAATCTTCTTTACTGTGGCCTGAATGTTCAGATCCATAAGATTCAAAACAAAAGTTAAATATTGACATAAAAACAATAATACTTCAAGCATACTAATAAGGCAATCATGTCTTCTCAAAGTAACATGGCCAAAGAAAGTTATCCCTACAAAATCATAAAGTCTGGCTATGCTCCATCTTCATCACACAAAGTACTCAAATCATGCACAACACCGATGATAAGCCAAGCAATTGTTTCATACCTTTGATGTTCTCAAACCTTTTCAACTTTCACGCAATACATGAGCGTGAGCCATGGATATAACACTATAGGTGGAATAGAATATGGTGGTTGTGGAGGAGACAAAAAGAAGGAGATAGTCTCACATCAACTAGGCGTATCAACGGGCTAGGGAGATGCCCATCAATAGATATCAATGTGAGTGAGTAGGGATTGCCATGCAACGGATGCACTAGAGCTATAAGTTTATGAAAGCTCAAAAAGAAACTAAGTGGGTGTGCATCCAACTCGCTTGCTCACGAAGACCTAGGGCAATTTGAGGAAGCCCATCATTGGAATATACAAGCCAAGTTATATAATGAAAAATTCCCACTAGTATATGAAAGTGACAACATAGGAGATTCTCTATCATGAAGATCATGGTGCTACTTTGAAGCACAAGTGTGGTAAAAGGATAGTAACATTGCCCCTTCTCTCTTTTTTCTCATTTTTTATTTTTATTTTTATTTTGGTCCTTCTCTCTTTTTTTTGCCTATTTTTTTCTGTCCGAAGTCTCATCCCGACTTGTGGGGGAATCATAGTCTCCATCATCCTTTCCTCACATGGGACAATGCTCTAATAATAAAGATCGTCACACTTTTATTTACTTACAACTCAAGAATTACAACTCGATACTTACTACAAAATATGACTCTATATGAATGCCTCCGGCGGTGTACCGGATGTGCAATGAACCAAGAGTGACATGTATGAAAGAATTATGAATTATGAACAGTGGCTTTGCCACAAATACGATGTCAACTACATGGTCATGCAAAGCAATATGACAATGATGAAGCGTGTCATAATAAACGGAACGGTAGAAAGTTGCATGCAATATATCTCGAAATGGCTATGGAAATGCCATAATAGGTAGGTAGGGTGGCTGTTTTAAGGAAGGTAAATGGTGGGTGTATGGCACCGGTGAAAGTTGCGCGGTACTAGAGAGGCTAGCAATGGTAGAAGGGTGAGAGTGCGTATAATCCATGGACTCAACATTAGTCATAAAGAACTCACATACTTATTGCAAAAATATATTAGTTATCAAAACGAAGTACCACGTGCATGCTCCCAGGGGGATAGATTGGTAGGAAAAGATCATCGCTCGTCCCCGACCGCGACTCATAAGGAAGACAGTCAATAAATAAATCATGCTCCGATTTGATCACATAACGGTTCACCATACGTTCATGCTACGGGAATCACAAACTTTAACACAAGTATTTCTACAATCCACAATTACTCACTAGCATGGCTCTAATATCACCATCTTTATATCTCAAAACATTCATAAGGAATCAAACTTCTCATAGTATTCAATGCACTTTATATGAAAGTTTTTATTATATCCCTCTTGGATGCCCACCATATTATGACTAAATTCATAACCTAAGCAAATTACCATGCTGTTAGAGACTCTCAAAATGATATAAGTGAAGCATGAGAGTTCAACAATTTCTTCAAAATAAAACTACCGCCGTGCTCTAAAAATATATAAGTGAAGCACTAGAGCAAATGACAAACTACTCCAAAAGATACTAGTGAAGATCAATGAGTAGTCGAATAATTATGTAACTATGTGAAGACTCTCTAACATTTAAAAATTTCAGATCTTGGGATATTATTCAAACATCAAGCAAATCCTAATAAAATAAAATGACGCTCCAAGCAAAACACATATCATGTGGTGAATAAAAATATAGCTCCAAGTAAGGTTACCGATGAACGAAGAAGAAAGAGGGGATGCCATCCGGGGCATCCCCAAGCTTAGATGCTTGGTTGTCCTTGAGTATTACATTGGGGGTGCCTTGGGAATCCCCAAGCTTAGGCTCTTGCCACTCCTTATTCCATAGTCCATCTAAACTTCATCCAAAACTTGAAAACTTCACAACACAAAACTCAACAGAAAATTCGTAAGCTCCGTTAGTATAACAAAGCAAATCACCACTTAGGTACTTTTATGAACTCTTTCTAATTTTCTATTGGTGTTATCTCTACTTTATTCCAACTTCTCCATGGTTCATACCCTCCGATACTACCCATAGATTCATCAAAATAAGCAAACAACACGATGAAAACAGAATCTGTCAAAAACATAACAGTCTGTAGTAATCTGGAAACCTTCCATACTTATGTAACTCCAAAAATTCTAAAACCTTAGGACAACCTGGCCAATTTTTATATCAATATACTGTAAAAAAATCATAATTTTTAGAAGCTCTAGTGATTTTTAACAATTCTGTGACTGGGCGCAAAAGTTTATGTTTTTGGACAAAGTTGAATCAACTATCATCCACACTATCCCAAAGGCTTCACTTGGCACTTTATTGAAACACAAGCTATAAAACATGATTACTACAGTAGCTTAATCATGTGAACATGCAAAAACAGTAGGGGTAAATATTGGGTTGTCTCCCAACAAGCGCTTTTCTTTAATGCCTTTCTAGCTAGGCATGATGATTTCAATGATGCTCGCATAAAAGTAAAGAACCGAAACGCAAAGAGAGCATCATGAAACATATGTGGCAAGCACATTTAAGTCTAACCCACGTCCTATGCATAAGGATTTTGTGAGCAAACAACTTACGGGAACAAGAATCAACTAGCATAGGAAGGCAAAACAATCATGACTTCAAAACTTTCAACACATAGAGGGAACTTGATATTATTGAGATATGTAAAAGCACATGTTCCTCTCTCATAATAATTTTCAGTGGCATCATGAATGAATTCAATAATATAATCATCACATAAAGCATTACTTTCATGATCCATCAGCATAGAAATTTTACTACTCTCCACATAAGCAAAACTCTTCTAATTCGAAATAGTGGGAGTATCATAAGAAACTCGAATACTATAAATTGTTTCCACATTAAAAGAATAATGTTCAGAAAAATGGTAATCATAATTATGACAAGCTTTATAAATATAATCATCACTACTTTTTATAACATAAGTGTCATCACAATAATCATCATAAGTAGCAACTTTGTTCTCATCATAATAAATTGAAACCTCTTCCAAGATAGTGGAATCATTACTAAATAAAGTCATGACCTCTCCAAATCCACTTTTATCATTATAATAAGATTCAACACCCTTCAAACTAGTGGGATAATTATTATCTAAAGTTTACACTCTTCCAAACCCACTTTTATAAATATTGCAATCATCATAAGTAGGAGGCATGCTATCATCATAATAAATTTGCACATCAAAACTTGGGGACTAAAAATATCATCTTCATTAAACATAGCATCCCCAGGCTTGGGACTAACATTAATTGCACCAAACAAACTCTCAGACATGTCATACTCATCAAACATAACATCCCCAAGCTTGTGGATTTGCATATCATAAGCATAATCACTCTCATCATTAATAGTATAGATAACACCAATAGTATAGCAATTATTATCATCACAATTTACTAAGTTGGTGCCAAAAAGATTCTCAAGATGATAACA
The DNA here is from genome assembly GCF_018294505.1 of Triticum aestivum. NCBI lineage: Eukaryota > Viridiplantae > Streptophyta > Magnoliopsida > Poales > Poaceae > Triticum > Triticum aestivum. Next base: position 138,042,436 of record NC_057808.1, read on the forward strand.
AGTATCATTACTTTCCCAATCATAATCATGACAATGAGTAATAGGCATAACAATAATAGGAGCAACATCATTTGGGAGGGATACCTTTTTACCTTTGCTTCTTCGTCTTTTCTTTTTCTTCTTCACATCAAGTGTGGGTTTAATCACCTTTTTGGATCTCCTTATTGATGAGATTGGTTGAATAAGAAGCTCCTCCTCGTTACCTGATTCATCATAAGAAAAAATAGGAGGATATCGGGAAACCTCTTCCCCTTCATTAGTATTCTCTCCATCTTCTATTTTTTTTGTCTTTAAGTAATTGGCAATATAAGGATTCTCAATGCAATTTACCGCACAATACATATAAATTTCCTCTAGATTCAAATCAAGAAATCTCTTAAGGTTATATTCTGGAATACCCTTAGTTATACATTTCATTTCTTCATATCCCAGTACCAAACTGAGTTCATTATGATGCGCAAGGGAAATCAAGTCACAATTTTTAGACACGACTTTTGGAGATTTAAATGACCACGTTCATTGCAAAGTTCACAAGGATGTCGAGAAAAATTAATTTTTTCAGCACAAACATCTAGCCTCTCTTGCAACCATTTAGTTTCTAAATACTTATGCCTCTTGCAAAATCTATCTTCCCTTTTTGGTATGTAACTGCAAACCCTATGCATTCCATAAAAATTGACATGCTTATAAGAAACATTTTTATCATGACTAGTGCAATCATCATCAATACTATGGATATTCAAAGAATTCATACTAACAACATTGCAATCATGCCCATCATTCAGATATTTAGTGCCAAACATTTTATTGACTTCTTCTAGAACTTGAGCACAATTTTCCTTTCCATCATTTTCACGAAAGATATAAAAAAGATAAAGCATATGAGGCAATCTCAATTCCATTTATTTGTAGTTTTCTTTTATAGACTAAACTAGTGATAAAAAATAAACTAAAAGATTCAATTGCAAGATCTAAAGATATACCTTCAAGCACTAACCTCCCCGGCAATGGCGCCAGAAAAGAGCTTGATGTCTACTACGTAACCTTCTTCTTGTAGACTCGTGTTGGGCCTCCAAGCGCATAGTTTTGTAGGACAATACAAATTTCCCTCAAGTGGATGACCTAAGGTTTATCAATCCATGGGAGGCATAGGATGAAGATGGTCTCTCTCAAACAACCCTGCAACCAAATAACAAAGAGTCTCTTGTGTCCCCAACACACCCAATACAATGGTAAATTGTATAGGTGCACTAGTTCGGCGAAGAGATGGTGATACAGATGTAATATGGATGGTAGATATAGGTTTTTGTAATATGAAAATATAAAAACAGCAAGGTAACTAGTGATAAAAGTGAGCAGAAACTGTATTGCAATGCTTGGAAACAAGGCCTAGGGTTCATACTTTCACTAGTGCAAGTTCTCTCAACAATGATAACATATTAGATCATATGGCAATCCCTCAGCATGCGAAAAAAGTCACTCCAAAGTTCCTATCGCGGAGAACATAAGATGAAATTACTTGTAGGGTACGAAACCACCTCAAAGTTATTCTTTCCGATCAATCCATTGAGCTATTCCTATAAGTGTCACAAACAGCCCTAGAGTTCGTAGTAAAATAACGCCATATGACACACATCAATCAACCCTAATGTCACCTAGATACTCCAATGTCACCACAAGTATCCGTGGATGATTTATACGATATGCATCAAACAACTTCAGATTCATAATATTCAATCCAACATAAAGAACCTCAAAGAGTGCCCCATGTAAGTGCATCTAGTGCCCCTTAGTGATTTTGGTGTATTGAAGACTTATAGGTTAAGGGACTAATGTGTTTATGAGTGTACTCAGGTCTATAAGTCTATGAGGAGTTTGATATTTACAGAGAAAGTCGACCCCTAAAAATGAAGTTCTTCGACTGGAGACTTTGGATTTCTGAAGACTTTCTGAAGACTTTGACAGTGAAGAAATTGGTGTGACCTTGAAGATTTGGTATTCATTTGAGGAACATGAAGCGTGAAGACTTTTGTTTTCGTAGTTTCATTTTCTCTTTCTTGAGTCATAGGAAACACCGTACTGTTAAAGGGGGTCGAGGAAATACTAAGGAAACGTTTCCATGTGATGCTCAACTCAAAATCCTACACCTACCAATCCCTTCGAGTGAAGCCATTGGAAATCTCATACAGTTCAGTCATATTCTTCAGTGACAGAGACGAAGTTCTTCTGGTCTCTGAGGAATTTGTTCTGACTGAGGAGTTAGGAATTCGCCAGTGCGGATTGCCTACACAGTGAGGAACATGATAGCCCTGAGGAATTTGATACTCAAATTTCCGACCGTTGCTGTGCTATGCGCCAGCTGTCCCAAAATATCTACCCACCTAACGGTCATATCATTGAAGGGCATTTATGTCTTATCATGTCGGGCTGCTCCCTAGGCTATAAATAGCCGCCCCCTACAACCACTAGCTGGTTGGCTGCTCTGAGAGAAACTGACATTTGTCATTTGAGAGCATCCCATCCTCCGAGGACTTTGAGCGAAAATCATCAAGTGAGGAAAACCCAAACCCAAACACCTACAAACCCAAAGTGATTGAGCATCACTGAAGAGATTGATCCTGCATGGATCCGACGCTTGTTACCTTTGAAGACTGTGCTTCTTCCAGACGGTTAGGCGTCATGGTCTAGAGCATCCAAGAGGAATTGTGGATCGCCGAGTGACCGAGTTTGTGAAGGTTTGGAAGTCACCTGAAGACTTACCACGAGTGATTGGAAGAGGTCTGTGTGACCTTAGTTCAAGGAGAATACGGTGAGGACTGTGTGTCCGGGACTGTGTGTCCTCAGGTTTAAATACCTAGCCGCTCCAACCAGATGTACAACTGAGACAGCAGTTGGAACTGGTCTACCAAATCATTGTCTTCACCAAGCTTACTGGTTCTATTTCCTCAACTCTTTCATTTCCTCATTACTGTGTTGTGTGCTTGTCATATCTGTGTTTGAAGAATTTGACTGAAGACTTTCTCAATTTCCTCAGTTCAATTTCTTCAGTCTGTTTGTCTTCATCCTATGCTATCCTGTGTTTACGCTTTCTGTACTCTGTGTTTGTCTTCATTTCATCATGATGACCATGCCTATGTTCTGCTATGCTTACTCTTGAGTACTTATTCCGCTGCAAGTAGTTCTTCGCTAAGGAATTTCCTCACCCGCAAATTCCTCAGTGAAGAATTCATAAAAATCGCCTATTCACCCCCTCTAGTCGATATAACGCACTTTCAGCCCAAGATTCCTACCGTAGAAACAAAGATGAAAACATGCATCAACCCCTATGCATAGGTTACCCCAATGTTACCTCGGGAATCCGCAAGTTGAGTGCCAAACATACATCAAGTGAATCAATAGAATACCCCATTGTCACCACGGGTATGCCACAGAAAAGATACATCAAGTGTTCTCAAATCCATAATAGTATTCAATCCGATAATAGTGAAACCTCAAAGGTAAAACTCAATTCATCACAAGAAGATAGAGGGGGAGAAACACCATATGTTTCAACTATAGTAGCAAAGCTCGCGGTACATCAAGATCGTGCCAAATCAAGAACACGAGAGAGAGAGAGATCAAACACATAGCTACTGGTATATACCCTCAGCCCCGAGGGTGAACTACTCCCTCCTTGTCATGGAGAGCGCCGGGATGATGAAGATGGCCACCGATGATGGTTTCCCCCTCCGGCAGGGTGCCGGAACAGGCTCCTGATTGTTTTTTTGTGGCTACAGAGGCTTGCGGCAGTGGAACTCCCGATCTAGGTTTATTTCTGGGGGTTTCTATATTTATAGGAATTTTTGGCGTCAGGAACAAGTCAGGGGGGTCCACGAGGCGACAACAAGGCAGGGGGCCACCCTTGGGGGGGGGGGGGGCGCTCTCCACCCTTGTGGATGCCTCGTGGCTCCTCTGGTCCATCTCTGATACTCAGTGGGCTTCTTTTGGTCCATAAAAAATCGTCGTAAAGTTTCAGCTCGTTTGGACTCCGTTTGGTATTCCTTTTCTCTAGAACTCAAAAACAAGGAAAAACAGAAACTGGCACTGGGCTCTAGGTTAATAGGTTAGTCCCAAAAATCATATAAAATAGCATATAAATGCATATAAAACATCCAAGATAGATAATATAATAGCATGGAACAATAAAAAATTATATATACGTTGGAGATGTATCACTATACAACACCTCTTTCTCGATTGCCCGTTGCCAAAACTACTATGTCACATGATACATATTGCCTTCAACGTTACTCCTCCATCTTGCATCAACACGTTATTTGGGACATGGCTAAATGGAGTGGAACCAAATATAGCGAGACATATTCGGATAGGGATATGGGATTTACTTTGGGCTATATGGAACAATACAAACGATATGATCTTTAACTGGAAAAACTTTATCAGCTTTTTGCATGTTATCTACCACTACAAAAAAAACACTTCCGTGATGATACGTGTTTGTCACAGTAGGTCACGTTTTCTGTCATGCATGTACATCCATGACGATTTTATGACAGAATCAAGATAGTCATACCTATGCTGTCGTAGAAGTGTTCCATGACAATACTAAATTCATGATCACGGAAGTGTCCACTTCCGTGATGATAAATGACACATCATGGAAGTGCTTTTGTCAAGGGTAACCGGCACGTGGCCACCACTGTAACGGGCCATCGTTAAGCTATCGGGTCCGGTTTTGGATCCGATATCCCGCTAACAGCACGGACCAATGGCGACTTTCCACATGTAAAGTTCTCATTGGCCGATGGAACCACGTGTCAGCTCCGCGTCGCGACAGATGTCAGTGTCCAATGGACAGCATTCGCCTTTGATACGTTGACACGTGGCACGGCCCAACAGTGGCCCGTTTAGGTTAAAAGGCCGGGCGTGTCAAAATAAGCGGGCCCGCCCATTAGCGACCTACTTGCATCAGGCCCATTCACAACCATGTCCCATATGAGTTACATAGAATCGGCCCATCAAAGACCCATCCTAGATTTGAGAATTTCTAGCCCATCGTCAGTTCCAGCCCGTTAACAGCCCTCTACGTCTTTGGGATCAATTACGACCCGACCTCCTTTCGGCATGTTAGCAACCCATTATAGATATGGACCAAGATGCCGCTGGTATGTCTTTCGGCCTTTTCTCGGCCCATTATGTAGCTGGGCCAACTTCTAGCCCGTTGTAACTTTCAGCCTTTTCTCGCCCCATCCTGTACAAGGGCCAACTTCTAGCCCGTTTTGTCTTTTGGCCTGTTAATGGCCCGCACAACAGTTGGGCCTTTGACGGTGTCACCTAATTTTGGGTCCATTAGCGGCCCACGTTCCCTAGGGCACAATTTCAGCCTGACGCGACTTTCGGCCTATTAAAAGCCTAGTTTGTAAATTGAGCCCGTTTTGGACCAAAACACTTTCGGCCTCTTACTGGCCCATCAAGTAAAAGGGCCGAGACAAAATTGGTGTTTATTTCGGCCTGCTAGAGGCCTGCGGGCTGTTTCCATTTTGTCAGATTTAGGGCTCCGCAGACCCAAGAAAGGTTCGAACTCTGGGGCGTGTGCGAAGAACTCGACCTCTCCAGCCAACCAGTTCGTCACCCCCACGGTCTAGCTCGATGAACAAGGAAGAAGATGGACACAACAGTTTACCCAGGTTTGAGCCACCTTGCGGTGTAAGACCCTACTCCTGCTTTGGGGTGGATTAGCCTCACGAGGGGCTGAGGATGAACTAGTACAAGGGAAGAGCAACCTCATGAGGTCTGCAGTGGTTTGGATGTGAGATAGTGAGGTGTGGATCTGATCCAACGAGAGCCCCCTTTCCTACGGTGGTGGCTGCCGGAGTCAAAACTGGCCGATCTTGGGTAGGGGGTCCCGAACTGTGCGTCTGAGGATCGAAGGTAACAGGAGACAAAAGGGACACGATGTTTACCCAGGTTCGGGCCCTCTGGATGGAGGTAAAACCCTACTTCCTGCTTAATTGTCTTTGATGAGTATAGGGGTTACAAGAGTTGATCTACCTCAAGATCGTAATAGCTAAACCCTAGCTGTCTAGCCTATGTAAATTTTGATAGCCTCTATGGACTAACCCCTCCGTTTTATATACACACCGGAGGGGCCTAGGGTTGTACAAAGTCGGTTCATAGAGGAAGGGAATTACATATCCGGACACCAAGCTTGCCATCCACGCATAGGAGAGTCCTATCCAGACACGGGGGAAGGTCTTCTGCCTTGTATCTTCACGGCCCATCAGTCCGGCCCATATCACACAGCCCGGACACTTGAGGACCCCCTAATCCAGAACTCCCTTAGTAGCCCCTGAACCAGTCTTCAATGACGATATGTTCGGCACGAAGGTTGTCTTCGGCATTGCAAGGCGGGTTCCTCCTCTTGAATACTTCAAAGCAATCTTCTGAACAGAAGAACTGTATCCAACTCTGTATAATAGTCACAACCCTCAGCCACGAAAGCAAGATACTTAATCAAAATAATGTCTGTCAACTGATAACTTTTCGATGAAACGTCACATCTGGCCTCTTTAACATTTCGAACCGTTTATTCGCCTCCTGCTTCATGGTTTGAGGCACAACTGCTATTGACACGTCTTGTCAAAACAGAGATCATGTCCGCTTATCACGGGATCCTCATCAATACGGTTTTGGGTAGTCCAACCGTGCCATTCGCACGACCCCTCGGGAACAGGCGAGTTTTAAGGCTTGAGGGGGGAGGCGTCCGATATTCACTGCCTATATAAGAGGATGAAGATTCCTCTTTTCTCCCCACGCCTTCTTCCTTCTCCTGCTATCCCATCTTCAAGCTCCAGCGCCCAAACGTCAATCCTTTCACCGCTGCCAACCTCTCCAGCCATGTCCGGATCTGGTTCGAAGGGCAAGTGGGAGGCCTCCTCCGTCACGGAGAAGGACGTCAAGGAGCTCCGGGAGGCGGGATACCTGTCTGCGGACATTGCACACAGGCTCCCTGCCAAGGATCAAGTCATCCCCACTCCGGAGCTTGGCGAAAGGGTGGTATTCATCCCCCACTTCCTCCGCGGGCTAGGGTTTCCCCTTCACCCCTTCGTCCGCGGCCTCATGTTCTATTATGGGCTAGATTTCCATGATCTAGCCCCAAATTCTTTCCTCCACATCTCGGTGTTTATCGTCGTGTGCGAGGTGCTACTCCGCATGCCCCTACACTTTGGCCTATGGCTAAAAGTCTTCAATGTGAAGCCGAAGGTGGTCGACATGCAGCATGCGGATTGCGGCGGCGCCATGGTGAGCAAGCTCCCAACACCGTTTGGCCTAAAGGGACCTTCGTGGAAACCGTCAAGGTGTGGCAACAGGAGAGATTTTACATCACCGAACCCTGCGACGCCAAGTTAGCGGCCACTCCTGAGTTCAGATCCAGACCCCCTATGCGGCTCGCGTCATGGAGCAACAAGGGTCTGGACTGGGGATCTACAGTGGAAGTGTTGATGCTGCAAAAGCGCATCTCAAACATGATAGGCAAGAACACCAGTCTCACCAACGTGATTCAGGTCACTACTGCAGGATGCTACTAACGCGACACTACGATCAGAGACCATTCGACGAAACTGTCTGTGATACAATAATCACAAACAGTGGTGTAAAAAACCCATCAAAAAAGGTGCAATACATTTGCGATGGAGGATGCATCAACACCGTTCAGATTTTAGTTGTGTGTGCGATGCAGGGCATACGGTTCAGTTCAATTAAATGTTTGCGATGAGGAGGAACAAAAGAAACGGGCAGCCAGATGAAGGTGTGTGCGATATACAGCATACAGTTCACTCGGATGAACTGCTTGTGATTAGGCAACACAAAAGAAACGGTCAGCCAGATCAAGGTGTGTGCGATATACGGCATGCGGTTCACTCGGATGAACTGTTTGGGTTGAGACAAGAGAACAGAAACGGTTCAACTTAACAATATGTGTGTGGTACGCGGCAAACAGGTCTGTAATCGGAAACGTGTGCGAAGACCGATAACAACACAGACACTTGCTGCTAATAAGACGTGCGTGTTGTGAGCAAACGATTGCTGGTATACAATTGCGAGTGATTGATGAAAACATCACCGACCGGTTCCATTGTTTAGTCAGTGTGCGATGTGATTTTCTTTGTCCGCACAACATCTCTGCTCTGTCTACAGAACATCAACATATATACTTAAGAAGACAACATTGCATAACCAAATTAAGCATACAATTACACAAGTGACTAGACACATAACATTTCCACACACCAAAGTAAGCAATTACATGCACCCTAAACTAGGAGAAACGAGGATCTAATCATCTACTTATTGTTGCGACAACGCTTGCCATTGCTCTGCTTCCGGCTGGATCCCTGGCCGTTTTAGAGAAGGAGGCACTTCCTCATGTCAACGATTCGCCTGTACATGTCGTAGCTCGTGTACGCCTCCTTGGTCGCGTACACGACGTGAGCTTTGTCGAGTTTCTCCATCCAGGCCGAGTGCCAAGCACACTTGTCCTTGTTGCATGAATCCTTCATGTCTCTGTAGTAGGGGTCGATGATGGCCTCGGCGAGGTGAACCAGTGAGTCCTTCTCATGCTCCTTGCTGCCCCAGATCTTGTATTGGCCCTGGATGTCAACATGATTCTAGCAGGCGATGCACGAATTCTCGAGCGCCTTTACATCATTGGTGATGTCTACCGTAGCGAACATGTAGTGGGGGCTGTTCACAAACTTGGCGAAACGCTCGCAAGGCCTTGTGGCCAGGCAGTAGTGGTAGATGAGGACGTGGTGGTGCACACACATCTGGGCGACGAAGACCTTGGGGCGAGACCCGGCACGAGCGCGGGTGTACTCGAGGCCGAACCCGACCACCTTGTACTTCTCCTCGGCAAGCAACATCTCCATGATGTGGATGGAGTGCTCCACCCAGACCGGGTCGTTGGCGTACACCACCGAGAGGTCCATGAACCTTCTATGGGTGTCCACCACGGCACGCATGGTGAACTACTGCTTGTCGTCGGCAGCCGCTCGGAGCGCCATTTGAGCCGTGCAGGATATCCTCTAAGAATTTCTCATGGTGGGTGTGCTTCTTGCAATGGTGGGGCGCGATTGAAAGGTTGAAGAGACACAAGGGTTAAATGGCCACTGTAATAAATGGGGGCCGACCGGCCTGTAATCGTCACGTCTTGTCACGGCGTTCATAGCGGAGGATTCCAGTGCATGCTTGACAACACCGCACGACACGCGTGGGCTCGAAGAGGCGCCAAATGTATCGTCGGTGAGCCTGTTCCCGCGCTACCGCGCAAGCTTCCCGCCCGGCTAGTTTGGCCACGCGTCGGCTGGAAGAGGGACAAATCATGGACGTTTGTTGGCAAAAAGCTTTGTAAAAACGAAGTGTGTGGAATGACTTCGGTCATAAGTTTACCCATGGGTGATGAGGTCAAAGTTACACAGAAGGGTGATGATGGACACTCGAGTGCGATAATTAATTCTGCGCTCTACAGTGCACACGGTGGAAGAAACCAACTGTGTGCAATAATGTCAAAGATCGCAGTCGAGTTAGCTATACAGATCGTGTGCCGTGAGATCGACAAAGTAAACAGATTCAAGAATGGTTAATAAAATCTAAGACCATTGCATATTAAGGAATAGTGCTAGCAATATACGAGTCTTATACGATGCCATTTCAATGGTTGTACCACAAAAGCTTGAAATATTACAAGGTTGAAATTTCAAAGTTATATGGCTCAAATTCAAAGATTACAAGGTTCAAATTGATATTATAAATGAAATTCAGCTCATCAGCTGCAAATGCTCGCGCTGATCCGCTGAACATGGATAAGAGAGAGTTTCAAACTAATATTACCACTTCTAAGTCTAGTTTCGAAACCTCACAATTTTTGCAAAGGGGTCAGCCACTAAGAAGTCATGTATGGGGTTGACACGATGACTTCTGATTACTCTGTCATCTGAAGTTCCAAAATGAAATTCAGCATTTTTGGAGCCTATTCCATTCTGCCGCAGGCGCCGACGCTGATCAATCACTACTGCACGATGCCGCTAACGCGACACTACGATTAGAGACCCTTCGACGAAACTGTGTGCGATGCCATAATCGCAAACGATGGTGTAAAAAAACCGTCAAAAAAGGTGCAAAACGTTTGCGATGGAGGATGCATCAAACATGGTTCAGATTTTAGTTGCGTGTGCAATGCAGGGCATATGGTTCAGTTCAATCAACCGTTTGCGATGAGGAGGAACAAAAGAAACGGGCAGCCAGATGAAGGTGTGTGCGATGTACAACATACGGTTCATTCAGATGAACTGTTTGTGATTAGGCAACACAAAAGAAACAGTCAGCCAAATCAAGGTGTGTGAGATGTACAACATACGGTTCACTCGGCTGAACTGTTTGCGTTGAGACATGAGAACAGAAACAGTTCAACTTAACAAGATGTGTGTGATACGTGGCAAACAGGTCTATAATCAGAAATGTGTGCGAAGACCGATAATAACACAGACGATTGCTTCTAATAAGACGTATGTGATATGCTCTGTCTACACAACATCTATTGGCCATTGGGGGATGGGCGGTCATCCGGATACGCCATAAGGATGCACTACAAAAAAAATACACTTCCGTGATGATACGTGTTTGTCACAGTAGGTCACGTTTTCTGTCATGCATGTACATCCATGACGATTTTATGACAGAATCAAGATAGTCATACCTGTGCTGTCGTAGAAGTGTTCCATGACATTACCAAAATTATCATCACAGAAGTGTTCACTTCCATGACTATAAATGCCGCGTCATGGAAGTGCTTTCGTCAAGGGTGACCGACACATGGCATCCACCGTAACGGGTCGCCGTTAAGCTGTCGGGTCCGATTTTGGATCCGATAACCCGCTAACAGGCACGACCAATGACGATTTTCCACGTGTAAAATTCTCATTGGCCGACAGAACCACGTGTCAGCTCCGCGTTGGCACAGGTGTCACTCATCCAATGGGCGAGATGCGCCTATGATATGTCGACACGTGGACCGGCCCAACAGTGGCCCATTCAGGTTAAAAGGCCAGGTCTGTCAAAATAAGTGGGCCGGCTCATTAGCAGCCTACTTGAGTCAGACCCATTTACAAGCACGGCCCATACAAGTTACACACAATCGGCCCATCAAAGGCCCATTCTACATTTGACAATTTCCAGCCCATAGTCAGTTTTAGCCCGTTAACGACCCGCTATGTCTTTGGGCCCAATTGCGGCCCGAGATTCTTTCGGCCTATTAGCGGCCCATTATCAGTTCCAGCCCGTTAACGGCCCAGAACGTCTTTCGGCCTTTTCTCGGCCCATTCTGTAGTTGGGCCAATTCTAGCCCGCTGTGACTTTAGGCCTGTACTCGGCCCATTCGGTAAATGGGTCAACTCCTAGCCCATTTTGTCTCTCGGCCTGTTAACCGCCCGCACAACAGTTGGGCCTTTGACTTTAGGTCCATTAGGGGCCCACGTTCCGCAGGGCATCATTTCAGCCCAACGCGACTTTCGGCCTGATAAAAGCCTAGTTTGCAAATTGGGCCTCCTATGCCCCATAACACTTTCGGCCTCTTACTGGCCCGTAAAGTAAAAGGTTCGAGACAAAATTGACATCTATTCGGCCTGCTAGAGGCCCGCGGGCCATTTCCATTTATACGGCCCTATCGAGCTTTTGGCCTGTTAACGGCCTGCTAAGAGCCGTTGTTACGGTGGGCCACATCATTTGGGATCCACTTAATATTATCTTGACCATCCCAATTAAGGCCCGCTTTGACTACACATGTTTGTTCGTTTGTATGGCGTCTAGGAAATGTTTGGGCGTGTGGGCCCCCGTTTCAATGATATAGCGTATTCAAGAATTACCCTACTCTATACTATCGCCTCTAAAAAACATACACTATACAATAAAAAGACTAAGGCATAGAAATGTAGAATAATCCTACACTATACAATAAAGAAATTACAGCCGAATATACCATTATAGTTCAACAAACATTGGATTACATACATTGGACAAATAAAGATCATACATCATAGACACGCATCAACAGAACTTACCATTTGAACTATAATCTCTTCAGAAAATAGGATTGGCTGGATTCAGATAGCAAAAATTTCAGTCTGCAAAATCTCCAATTCCTTCGTGGTTACCTCAGTGTCTTGTTTCATTTTTTTGACTCCTGCATCTAATACCTGCATGTCCAGTCTCAACTTGTTGATTATACGTTGAGAATCATGTACACGTTGTCTTGCCACCTCTAGTTGATGCTCGAGAACATCAGCACATTCCAATTCGAATCCATAATCATTCGGTAACAGCCATGCTGCACTGCTCGCAGATCTTTGTGTTGATGTCACTTCATCCTGAAATGTTTTTGTAGGTACACATGACTAGGGCAAAAATATAGTTACAACAATGAAGCAAGCAAGACAGACTATTTTGTACATGGCAAAACATGACTAACAATAATGTTACACGTCATGAAGCATAAGCAGGTGATATTTTAAAAATTATAAAAATGGTAGTCTGTGCAGCCTGCATACAGAAATCTCTCTTAGCTCACCAGAGGAGCATGATGTTGGGGCCAAATCCAAAACACAGACAAGTTACAAATTTAGACAACACGTTGCGTATAAGTAAGCAAGCAGTTGGCCATCCTGTAGCTCAATTAAAGTCTTAGGGAGCATAATGAACAGCAGAGGGATTCATACAAACCTACTACAGCAAGCAAAGCTATGCAATCATTAGCCTAGTATAAACTAGATTGTGAGCCTCATGCAGTAATAGTTGGTTAATAGACTTCAAAGCTTTAGGCACACTTTGCTAGAGTAATTAAATGGTAAGGCCTTTAATTATGTCAACTAATAGTTATATGAGTACCCCACATCAGGCATCATTGTTTGGGCATCTCATTAACTGAGGACAAATAAAGCAATTGAAAAGAGCAAATTAACCATGCCTGAAACAAACAAGGAATTGAACTGTTGAGTTGGATACAGTGACTTACCTTAACTGGTTGAACAGGCTCAGTGCTGCTCCTACTTCTCTTGCAAGGCTCCTTCCTAACATCTTGTACTTGGAAATCCTCAATCTTATCTTCATTGCACCCCCTCTGCAAGGTGACACAAATTAGTTACTCGTCTCCTTGGAAGATAAATATGCATACTTTCCAGTCTGTGAACAACACAAAAGGATGAGATTATAACAAAACAACACCAGATAATGAAACATATCACATCCCTTGCACTTGCACACAATGGAATGAGATTTACTATGTGCGCACTATGTAAAAACTAGGCATACCTTCGAACTGGATCTCCAGGTACTCTTGGAGAGCCTACTTTAGTGTACAGCCAAACCTTTATGTCACCTATGAGTTAGACAAGCCCCCACTACAGTAGCCCTTAGTGTTTAAATCATTTTAAAGCTCTGTTAGAGTGTTAGGTCAAGAACAACAAGTAATCAAAGCAAACAGTTCTCGTATGGCTGGCTGATGCAAACAAGCAATTGAACATATGTATCAAGAAAAGAAGCAAAGAAGGAGGCTTAAAGACCACCACTTGACTGACCAGATTTAAGGGGCATTTAAACATCATGTGCAACGTATGAACTAACATAAACATTGCATATTCCAGATTCTACAATGGAATGCACATGTATTAGGTTATGCCATGTATGATGATGCCTAAATGTACACTATAGCAGGCAGTAGTGATTCATCATTGCACGAATAATTGAATTGCATGTTAAGGGCCAGTTCTATTTTGCCTTTTCAGAGCTTATTGTCAAAATAAGCAATAAAAGATGTAAAGACGTCATTTTTGAGTTATGGGCTTGGGCTTAACTTATTTCTCTTTGGAGGGGGGTGTTTCAGGTAGAAGCTCTCTAAAAATTGAAGGGAAGGGGAATAATGAAATGACTCTGTTGTGTGCCTATATTACACTCAAAATGCAATTGCCCTGCCCCTTGCATCTCCTCTCCCCTTTCCCTCTACCTCGATCCCCTGCATGCAGCGCCAGGGTTCCTCCAGTGAGCCATCGCCACTAGTCCCATCTGGCATGGTCCTCGACGATGCTCTGTCCAGCTAGGCTACATGGCCGGCGGGTAGGGCCAAATCACCCCGGCTGCTCCTCCCTCTGGCGCCACCCCGCATTCTCATGGTCTCCAGCAGCTTCTCCACTGTGGTCTGTCCAACGGACTACTCCGGCGGGCGCCGCACAACTACGGCTGATGCCACACTGCGGCAGAAGGCACCTTATTCCCCCTCCCCTGCTCCCAGGCCGTGGCCTTGAGGTCCTGTTGAAGAAGAGCTCATCCAACAAGGTGAGGATCTCCTCTGATTTTTGCCAAATTTTCATTCTGATCCACTATACGATGAATTGCTATGAGCTGCTTCTGCTGCTATATGATGCATTGCTATGAGCTGCTCCTGCTGCTGCTATATGATGAATTGATATGAGTTGCTGCTGCTATATGATGAATTGCTATGAGCTGCTGCTGCTATATGATGTGTTGCTATAAGCTGCTCCTGCTGCTGCTATATGATGAATTGCTATGAGCTTCTTCTGCTGCTGCTATATGATGAATTGCTATGAGCTGCTCCTGCTGCTGCTATATGATGAATTGCTATGAGCTGCTGCTGGTATATGATGAATTGCACACTGCTGCTGCTGCTGTATGATGCTTTCAGGTGGTGCTTCTATATGGTAATAACCAGCCACTTGGACCATTGAATTTCAATAAATAATTGTTCTTCATTTAATGTGGGTCATGCCTTCTTCGTTTAAATTAGGCAATGGGATCTCTATGGAAGACATTGACCAAACTAGATTGTGCCAAGTAGATGGTATCTTTGTATTTGCATTTTGAACAAATAGTGATGGTCTATTTTCCTATCATATTAATTACTGTAGTGGGTTCAATTTGTGATGTTTGCAAGTCAAATTAATTTTCATATGGGCAGAAAAATGACAAAATATAATGCAATCTATACTTTTCACTGATCATACCAAAGATAAGCTGAAAAGGAAGGCAATGAAATGAACTGATTGGCTTATTACCTGGAGCTTATATTCACATGTGCTTATTTTCTTAGGATAACTTGTAATAACTGTCCCTAAGAAACTTGGCCAATAGAACTGACATACAAATAACATGTCACGATGATTGCAATGGAGGAGTGAGCTACCATAGCATACTGTATAGGCTCACCGTTGCCTCTCCTTTTTTTGCGATGTTCCATGAAATTGCCACATACATCTTGTACTTTTTCATTGTGTAACCCTATATGCAAGTTGACACGGCTAATTTCAGACATCTCTACATGATAATACATTGCATATCCCTTGCGCATACTTAAACCACCAATTAACGATTGTGTGCGTAGCATAAACTAGCCATGACTCAGTGTGCTGGACTAGGAGGCACTCTAAGGGAGCCTAATGTAGTGCACTGGAATTCCTACATGCCACCTATGATTTTGTGTAATGTACTACCTCTGTTCCTAAATATATGTCTTTGTACAAATTCCAGTATGGACCACATACAGATGTATTGCTACCTCTTGAGCACTGCGTTGGTTTTCCCTTGAAGAGGAAAGGGTGATGCAGTAAAGTAGCGTAAGTATTTCCCTCAGTTTTTGAGAACCAAGGTATCAATCCAGTAGGAGACCATGCTCAAGTCCCACGCACCTACACAAACAAATAAGAACCTCGCAACCAACGCAAAAAAGGGGTTGTCAATCCCTTCATGGTCACTTACGAGAGTGAGATCTGATAAGATAATATTTTTGGTATTTTTATGATAAAGACTAAAAGTAAAGATTGCAAAGTAAACAAAGATAGAAATAGCTTATTGACGGAAGATTAATATGATGGAAAATAGACCCAGGGGCGATAGGTTTCACTAGTGGCTTCTCTCAAGATAGCATAAGTATTACGGTGGGTGAACAAATTACTGTCGAGCAATTGATAGAATTGAGCATAATTATGAGAATATCTAGGTATGATCATGTATATAGGCATCACGTCCGCGACAAGTAGACCGAAACGATTCTGCATCTACTACTATTACTCCACACATCGACCGCTATCTAGCATGCATCTAGAGTATTAAGTTCAAAAGAACAGAGTAATGCTTTAAGCAAGATGACATGATGTAGAGGGATAAACTCATGCATATGATATAAACCCCATCTTGTTATCCTCAATGGCAACAATACAATACGTGCCTTGCTGCCCCTACTGTCACTGGGAAAGGACACCGCAAGATTGAACCCAAAGCTAAGCACTTCTCCCATTGCAAGAAAGATCAATCTAGTAGGCCAAACCAAACTGATAATTCGAAGAGACTTGCAAAGATAACCAATCATACATAAAAGAATTCAGAGAAGATTCCAATATAGTTCATAGATAATCTTGATCATAAACCCACAATTCATCGGTCTCGACAAACACACCGCAAAAGAAGATTACATCGAATAGATCTCCAAGAAAATCGAGGAGAACTTTGTATTGAGATCCAAAGAGAGAGAAGAAGCCATCTGGCTAATAACTATGGACCCGAAGGTCTGAGGTAAACTACTCACACATCATCGGAGAGGCTATGGTGTTGATGTAGAAGCCCTCCGTGATCAATGCCCCTCCGGCAGGACGCCGAAAAAGGCCCCAAGATGGGATCTCACGGGTACAGAAGGTTGCGGTGGTGGAATTAGGTTTTTGTGGATGCCTCTGATGGTTTGGGGGTACGGAGCCACGAGGGGCCCACGAGGGCGGAGGGCGCGCCCTGGGGGGGGGGGGGGGTAGGCGCGCCCCCTACCTCGTGGCCTCCTCGATGATTTCTTGACGTCCACTCCAAGTCCTCTGGATCACGTTTGTTCCAAAAATCACGTTCCCATAGGTTTTATTCTGTTTGGACTCCGTTTGATATTCCTTTTCTGCGAAACACTAAAATAGGCAAAAAGACAACAATTTGGGCTGGGCCTCCAGTTAATAGGTTAGTCCCAAAAATAATATAAAAGTGTATAAATAAGCCCATTAAACATCCAAAACAGAATATATAATAGCATGGAACAATAAAAAATTATAGATACGTTGGAGATGTATCAAGCATCCCCAAGCTTAATTCCTGCTCGTCCTCGAGTAGGTAAATGATAAAAACAGAATTTTTGATGTGGAATGCTATGTAATTCTCTTATTTGTGGTATGAATATTCAGATCCGAAAGATTCAAGATAAGAGTTTAATATTGACATAATAATAATAATACTTCAAGCATACTAACTAAGCAGTCATGTCTTCTCAAAATAACATGGCCAAAGAAAGTTATCCCTACAAAATCATATAGTCTAGCTATGCTCTATCTTCATCACACAAAGTATTTAATCATGCACAATCCCGATGACAAGCCAAGCAATTGTTTCATACTTTTGATGTTCTCAAACCTTTTCAATTTTCACGCAATACATGAGCGTGAGCCATGGACATAGCACTATATGTGGAATAGAATGGTGGTTGTGGAGAAGACAAAAAAGGGAGAAGATAGTCTCACATCAACTAGGCGTATCAATGAGCTATGGAGATGCCCATTAATAGATATCAATGTGAGTGAGTAGGGATTGCCATGCAACCGATGCACTAGAGCTATAAGTGTATGAAAGCTCAAAAAGAAACTAAGTGGGTGTGCATCCAACTCGCTTGCTCACGAAGACCTAGGGCATTTTGAGGAAGCCCATCATTGGAATATACAAGCCAAGTTCTATAATGTAAAATTCCCACTAGTATATGAAAATGGCAACATAGGAGACTCTCTATCTTGAAGATCATGGTGCTACTTTTGAAGCACAAGTGTGGTAAAAGGATAGTAACATCGTCCCTTCTCTCTTTTTCTCTCATTTTTTTCATTTGGGCCTTTTCTCTTTTTTTATGGCCTCTTTTTTTTTCTTTTTTTCTTTTTCATCCGGAGTCTCATCCCGACTTATGGGGGAATCATAGTCTCCATCATCCTTTCCTTACTTGGGACAATGCTATAATAATGATGATCATCACACTTTTATTTACTTACAACTCAAGAATTACAACTCAATATGACTCTATGTGAATGCCTCCGGTGGAGTACCGGGATATGCAATGAATCAAGAGTGACATGTATAAAAAATTATGAATGGTGGCTTTGCCACAAATACAATGTCAACTACATGATCATGCAAAGCAATATGACAATGATGAAGCATGTCATAACAAACAGAACGGTAGTAAGTTGCATGGCAATATATCTCGGAATGACTATGGAAATTCCATAATAGATAGGTATGGTGGCTGTTTTGAGGAAGGTATATGGTGGGTGTATGATACCGGTGAAAAGTGCGCGGTATTAGAGAGGCTAGCTATGGTGGAAGGGTGAGAGTGCGTATAATCCATGGACTCAACATTAGTCATAAAAAACTCATATACTTGTTGCAAAAATCTATTAGTTATCGAAACAAAGTATTACGCGCATGCTCCTAGGGGGATAGATTGGTTGGAAAATACCATCGCTCGTCCCCGCCCGCACTCATAAGGAAGACAATCAATAAATAAATCATGCTCCGACTTCATCACATAACGGTTCACCATACGTGCATGCTACGGGAATCACAAACTTTAACACAAGTATTTCTCAAATTCATAACTACTCAACTAGCATGACTCTAATATCACCATCTTCATATCTCAAAACAATTATCAAGCATCAAACTTTTCTTAGTATTCAACGCACTTATAAGAAAGTTTTTACTAATCTTGGATGCCTATCATATTAGAACTACCTTCTCAATTTAAGCAAATTACCATGCTGTTTTTTAGGACTCTCAAAATAATATAAGTGAAGCATGAGAGAACAATAGTTTCTATAAAACAAAACCACCGCCGTGCTCTAAAAGATATAAGTGAAGCACTAGAGCAAAAACTATATAGCTCAAAAGATATAAGTGAAGCACATAGAGTATTCTAATAATTTCCGAATCATGTGTGTCTCTCTCAAAAGGGTGTGTACAGCAAGGATGATTGTGGCAAACTAACAAACAAAGACTCAAATCATACAAGATGCTCCAAGCAAAACACATATCATGTGGCGAATAAAAGTATAGCTCTAAGTAAAGTTACCGATGGATGAGGATGAAAGAGGGGATGCCTTGCGGGGCATCCCCAAGCTTTGGATTTTTGGTGTCCTTAGATTATCTTGGGGTGCCATGGGCACCCCCAAGCTTAGGCTCTTTCCACTCCTTGTTCCATAATCCATCAAATCTTTTACCCAAAACTTGAAAATTTCACAACACAAAACTTAACAGAAAATCTCATGAGCTCCGTTAGCGGAAGAAAACAAAACACCACTTCAAGGTACTGTAATGAACTCATTATTTATTTATATTGGTGTTAAACTTACTGTATTCCAACTTCTCTATAGTTTATAAACTATTTTACTAGCCATAGATTCATCAAAATAAGCAAACAACAGACGAAAAACAGAATCTGTCAAAAACAGAACAGTCTGCAGTAATCTGTAACTAACGCAAACTTCTGAAACTCTAAAAATTCTGCCAAAATAGGAAGACCTAATTTTTTTATTGATCTGCTGCAATTGGAATCAATATTATATTATGTTCTGGTAATTTTTAACAATTGTTTTCGTGAACAGAAAGTTTCTGGAATTTTCAGCAAGATCAAATAACTATCATCCAAGAAGTTCCTATAGGTTTAACTTGGCACAAACACTAATTAAAACACAAAAACAAATCTAACCAGAGGCTAGATCAAAGATTTATTCCTAAATAGAAGCAAAAAGCAAAAAAAAAACTAAAAATAAAATTGGGTTGCCTCCCAACAAGCGCTATCGTTTAACGCCCCTAGCTAGGCATAAAAGCGAAGATAGATCTAGGTATTGCCATCTTTGGTAGGCAATCCATAAGTGGCTCTCATAATAGATTCATAAGGTAATTTAATTTCTTTCTAGGGAAGTGTTCCATGCCTTTCCTTAACGGAAATTGGAATCTAATATTCCCTTCCTTTATATCAATAATTGCACCAATCGTTCTAAGGAAAGGTCTACCAAGAATAATAGGACATGAAGGATTGCAATCTATATCAAGAACAATAAAATCTACGGGCACATAGTTCCTATTTGCAACAATAAGAACATCAATAATTCTTCCCGTAGGTTTCTTAATAGTGGAATCCGCAAGGTGTAAATTTAAAGAGCAATCATCAAATTCGCGGAAACCTAACAAATCACATAAAGTTTTTGGAATCGTGGAAACACTAGCACCCAAATCACACAAAGCATAACATTCATGATCTTTAATTTTAATTTTAATAGTAGGTTCCCACTCATCATAAAGTTTTCTAGGGATAGAAACTTCCAACTCAAGTTTTTCTTCATAAGATTGCATTAAAGCATCAACGATATGTTTAGTAAAAGCTTTATTTTGACTATAAGCATGAGGAGAATTTAGCACGGATTGCAACAAGGAAATACAATCTATCAAAGAGAAATTATCATAATTAAATTCTTTGAAATCCAAAATAGTGGGTTCATTGATATCTAAAGTTTTGACCTCTTCAATCCCACTTTTACAAATTTTAGCATCAAGATCTAAAAACTCTGAATTTTTGGAACGCCTTCTAGGTAAAGGTGGCTCATCTCCAGTCCCATCATTATCAAGATTCATATTGCAAAACAAATATTTAATAGGAGACACATCAATAACTTTTAGATCTTCTTCTTTATTCTCATAAAAATTAGAAGAACACGCTTTCACAAAGCAATCTTTCTTAGGACGCATCCTAGCGGTTCTTTCTTTGCACTCATCAATGGAAATTCTCATAGCTTTGAGAGACTCATTGATATCATGCTTAGGTGGAATATATCTAAGTTTCAAAGAATCAACATCAAGAGAAATTCTATCAACGTTCCTAGCCAATTCATCAACCTTAAGAAATTTTTCTTCAAGCAAACCGTTGAAATTCTTTTGCGAATTCATAAACTCCTTAACACTAGTCTCAAATTCAGGGGGCATCTTATTAAAATTTCCATAAGAGTTGTTGTAGGAATTACCATAATTATTAGAGGAATTACTATGATACGGCCTAGGATTAAAGTTTCCTCTATACGCGTTGTTACCAAAATTATTCCTACCAACAAAATTCACATCCATAGATTCATTATTATTCTCAATCAAAGTAGACAAAGGCATATCATTAGGATCAGAAGAAACACTTTTAGTAGCAAATAATTTCATAAGTTCATCCATCTTTCCACTCAAAACATTAATTTCTTCTATCGCATGCACTTTTTTATTAGTAGATCTTTCGGTGTGCCATTGAGAATAATTAACCATAATATTATCTAGGAGTTTAGTAGCTTCTCCTAAAGTGATTTCCATAAAAGTGCCTTTCGCGGCCGAATCTAAAAGATTTCTAGAAGCAAAATTCAATCCGGCATAAATTTTTTGTATAATTATCCAAAGATTCAAACCATGTGTAGGGCAATTACGTATCATTAATTTCATCCTCTCCCAAGCTTGTGCAACATGTTCATGATCAAGTTGCTTAAAATTCATGATATCGTTTCTAAGAGAGATGATTTTAGCGGGAGGAAAATACTTAGAGATAAAAGCATCTTTGCACTTATTCCATGAATCAATACTATTTTTAGGCAAAGATGAAAACCAAGCTTTAGCACGATCTCTAAGCGAAAAAGGAAATAGCTTCAATTTAACAATATCATTATCCACATCTTTCTTCTTTTGCATATCACACAAATCAACAAAGCTATTCAGATGGGTAGCGGCATCTTCACTAGGAAGGCCGGCGAATTGATCTTTCATGACAAGTTTCAGCAAAGCATCATTAATTTCACAAGATTCAGTACCGGTAAGAGGAGCAATCGGAGTGCTAAGAAAATCATTGTTGTTGGTATTGGTAAAGTCACACAATTTAGTATTATCTTGAGCCATAGTGACAAGCAAGCAATTCAACACACGAGCAAACAAGAAGCGAGCAAAAAAGAGGCGAACGAAAAAGAGAGGGCGAAAAAACGGCAAGGGTGAAGTGGGGGAGAGGAAAAAGACAGGGAAATGGCAAATAATGTAATGCGAGGGATAAGAGTTTGTGATGGGTACTTGGTATGTTGACTTGTGCGTAGATCTCCCCAGCAACGGCGCCAGAAATCCTTCTTGCTACCTCTTGAGCACTGCGTTGGTTTTCCCTTGAAGAGGAAAGGGTGATGCAGTAAAGTAGCGTAAGTATTTCCCTTAGTTTTTGAGAACCAAAGTATCAATCCAGTAGGAGACCACGCTCGAGTCCCACACACCTACACAAACAAATAAGAACCTCGCAACCAACGTGATAAAGGGGTTGTCAATCCCTTCACAGTCACTTACGAGAGTGAGATCTGATAGATATGATAAGATAATATTTTTGGTATTTTTATTATAAAGACTAAATGTAAAGATTGCAAAGTAAACAAAGATAGAAATAGCTTATTGATGGAAGATTAATATGATGGAAAATAGACCCGGGGGCCATATGTTTCACTAGTGGCTTCTCTCAAGATAGCATAAGTATTACGGCGGGTGAACAAATTACTATCGAGCAATTGATAGAATTGAGCATAATTATGAGAATATCTAGGTATGATCATGTATATAGGCATCACGTCCGCGACAAGTAGACCGAAACGATTCTCGATCTACTACTATTACTCCACACATCGACCGCTATCCAGCATGCATCTAGAGTATTAAGTTCAAAATAACAAAGTAATGCTTTAAGCAAGATGACATGATGTAGAGGGATAAACTCATGCAATATGATATAAACCCCATCTTGTTATCCTCGATGGCAACAATACAATACGTGCCTTGCTGCCCCTACTGTCACTGGGAAAGGACACCGCAAGATTGAACCCAAAGCTAAGCACTTCTCCCATTGCAAGAAATATCAATCTAGTAGGCCAAACCAAACTGATAATTCGAAGAGACTTGCAAAGATAACCAATCATACATAAAAGAATTCAGAGAAGATTCCAATATAGTTCATAGATAATCTTGATCATAAACCCACAATTCATCGGTCTCGACAAACACACCGCAAAAGAAGATTACTTCGAATAGATCTCTAAGAAAATCGAGGAGAACTTTGTATTGAGATCCAAAGAAAGAGAAGAAGCCATCTATCTAATAACTATGGACCCGAAGGTCTGAGGTAAACTACTCACACATCATCGGAGAGGCTATGGTGTTGATGTAGAAGCCCTCCGTGATCAATGCCCCCTCCAGCAGGACGCCGAAAAAGGCCCCAAGATGGGATCTCACGGGTACAGAAGGTTGCGGTGGTGGAATTAGGTTTTTGTGGATGCCTCTGATGGTTAGGGGGTATGGAGATATATATAGGAGGGAGAAGTAGGTCGGTGGAGCCATGAGGGGCCCACGAGGGTGGAGGGCGCGCCCTGGGGGGGGGGGGGGGGTAGGCGCGCCCCCTACCTCGTGGCCTCCTCGATGATTTCTTGATGTCCACTCCAAGTTCTTTGGATCACGTTTCTTCCAAAAATCACGTTCCCGAGGTTTCATTCCGTTTGGACTCCGTTTGATATTCCTTTTCTGCGAAACACTGAAATAGGCAAAAAGACAACAATTTGGGCTGGGCCACCGGTTAATAGGTTAGTCCCAAAAATAATATAAAAGTGTATAAATAAGCCCATTAAACATCCAAAATAGAATATATAATAGCATGGAACAATCAAAAATTATTGATACGTTGGAGACGTATCATGTATATAGATGCATTTTTGAGTGTAGATTCACTCATTTTGCTCCGTATGTAGCCTATAGTGGAATCTTAGAAAGACTTATATTTAGGAACAGAGGTACGAGGTTGTATCATGTATGACATCTACATATCTAATTTAGCAGCCAGTAGTAGAAATCATTGTCTACACAAAGGGATTACTGGTCGAAAATCCTAGCAAAGCACGCTGGCAGGCACACAACAATAAAAGAGAGAGAGACGCACTTACAAGATCATAGCAATGCCTCAGTCCAGGATCTTGGTTGGCCAAGCTATTAGATCCAGAAGAAACATCGTCCTTGTCATTTTTGCCAGCTGCATAACAGGTAACAGCGACATGTTAGTATATTTGAAGTACATCGGGCAGGTGATGCTGGACGGGTTTAAAGGTGAAGTACCTAGGTCGTGGCGGGTGCTTGGCATCTTGCCAGACGGTGGGAATCAGGTTAGAAACATCAAGGGTGATGATGCTGCGATGGCTGTCGGGGTCCGGTAAGGAGATCTAGAATCGTCTAGTAGGGTGTTTGTGGAGCGGCTCCGGTAGGGTGGACTATGGTGTGGGCGAAGTGTATCTGTGGCCGTGGACGAGGGCGTCGGTGAAGCTGCTCCGGTGGTTGGGTTAAGGATGGTGTCGACGATGCGGATCTACGGCCGTGGACGGGGCGTCAGAAGCTGCTCAGTAGGTTGGATGAGGGTGCGACGAAGCGGATCTGTGGCCGTGGACTTGTGAGTTGGGAAAGCGGCCCCGGTAGGGTTGAGAGTGGTATAGGCGAAGCTACTCCGGTAGGGTTGACGATGGTGTCGGCGAAGCAGCTCCGGTAGGGTTGAGGAAGGTGTCGGCAAAGAGGATCAGAAGCCGTCGACAGGCGCGTCGGTGGGGCGGATCCGGGGGTGTGTGGACGAAGCGTCTCCGGTGGGGAGTATGAATGAGCCACTGCAGATGCGCTACGATTGACGAGAGTACCGGCGAAGCAGATCCGGCGCCGTGGACAAGGCCGACACTGAATGGGCTGTGGTACAGTGGTGGATGAGAAGTCTACTTGTTTCTGGTGGAGGTGGGAGGGGTAGATGCGGCCGCAGAAGCAGATCCAACGAGGTGGACGCCGCTGGCAATGAATGGGCTCTGGTACGCCGGTGGATAAGCAGTCTAGGGTTTCGAGAGGGGAGGGGTAGAAAGGCCGATGAAGTACGGATGGCGTGATGTAAGATGCTCTGGTGCTGTGGAGTTCATCGTTTTTGCGGGAGGGGGAGAGGAAATGGGGGTGCCGTGTGGTGGGGGGAACCGGAAGTTACCAATGCAGCCCCGACCTATTATGTAGATGAGGGCGGTATTGTAACTGTTGTTCTCCGTGCACCAAGGACAAAAGGGGAATTTCACATGCTAAAGACTAGGTGGCGGAAATTTTAGAAGGAGGCGGGAGATTTTGCCGCCCGCGGGATCGTTCGTATCCAGTTTCAACTAATTTTGGACCGTGCTAGCGGGAAGGTCATGCGAGTCTGTGTACACGGGGCACGCGTCAGCAGTTAATAACTGGTGTGAAGTCCACCCCAGAAAAAAAGACAATAACTCGGGATGATGCGCCGATAACTTGGACGTTCACACCGGCGCGACCAATCATACGGGTGTAGAGGCGCGTTCACGAAAAAGGGATCAAACGCTCAGCCTATGTATTTCTTGTGTAAATAGATAATTTAGTGCCATTGGTTATTTACTTTAATCATAATGCATTGACGTGTTAGTGTAGAGGCGCACAAAAAGAAATGGATATTGTTGTAAACAAAAGAAATGGATATTGTAGTCCGCTACTTAAAAGTGTTACCTCAGATGATTACATAGCCTCCATTTCATAAATTGCGTACCCGTTGAATTAATATATGAATACTACATATATTACTTCATATTAGAACCTTAAATCATCCAAGACTAATGAATTTGAATGCAAGAGTAACAATGGTGCATGTACATGATAGCTACATTGCTTGTTTGAAGAAACATCATTGTAACTTTGGCATGCACAATTGAAAAGGTTTATTTAGATAGAAAAAAGTGATATGTGAATGTCCAATATTTATAGCGTTGAATCGATATTGTACCTTTGGCCACGATACGAAGTAGATATTGATTTATGTTCAAGCGATGCACGTCCACGATCGCTAGGTAGTGATACGTGAATGAGCTGTGCAATCTCTCTCACACGCATACATATCTCATTTCCGCCCACCCACAACCACTAATGTCTCAAAGGATAATTATGTCTCTCACACATATGCCTAAGGTTAACTCGAGTTCCGGAAAAATATGAATACATACAATGGGATTCCAGCAGAGCACGTTTTGTTTTGAGATTTCGCTCTCTCTCTCTCTCTCTCTCTCACACACACACACACACACACACACACACATACACACGCGCGCGCGCGTAGACATTGTTTATCGCTTCATTTTTCTGGCACTTGCATGCAAACCGTTTGTTTATCTCCGTGATGCTTTAAGTATGCCTCGCACACATGCTATCTACCTATCCCTTAATGTAGATATGTGTCACACAAACTCCTTCTCCCTACTAGCAAGATGCCCATGCGTTGCACGGAACATCAAGATGCATTTTTATGAGTAGTTTATCTTGTGGGAGAAAAGGATGAACGAGGGAATGCCTTATTTGAAAATGTGGAGAGGGGTGTGGGTATCTTTTTGCAAAATTTCCATAGTTTCCTTCCTATCCGTCAGATATAAATTGGATGACCTATATTGCAGGATGGCAGGAACACCATCATCACCAACTCTGTTTTTATAAGAGTAGAGATATGTAAGTGTCACTGCCCCCCCATCCACCCACACACACACTTCCCAACACCGAAGGAGTAGGTTGACACCTCGATCTTGATACTAATCTATCGAATGGCTTCTCTCTCAAACACACTACCCAACACCGAAGGAGTAAGGTGGCACCTCGATCTTGATAGTAATCTATCTACTCCTCTTTCAAACACACATGCATACACACACACTCGCCAGTTGTGCCTCTGTGCCTACCGTGCACACTCTCGATACGTCTTTCTCTCCCTCCCCCTCCCCACCCCCAACCCCAACAATGACAGCAGAAGGGTGACAACTCGATCTGATCTTAATCTGTCAATTGGTTTCTCTCTCAAACATTGTGTCTATGTGCCTCGCTCAGACACACTCGATACGTCTTTTTCTCCGTAGCCCGCTCGACATGTACACTTCTCGCGCGTGCATAGCTGTAGTGACAATGACGCTGAACCTAGTGTGCCTTATTTTTACCGGCCTCATGTGATAGTTTTCACCCTGTTTTCTGTTAATTAACACGACAACCTTTTCTTTGTTACTACTAGTGAATCTGAAATCATTCGGGGCAGACATAAAATATATCACTTCAACCCAATTATCGAAGTAACTATTTTAAAAGAAACTAGCTAGATGCCCGTGCGTTGCAGGGAACATCAAGATACATTTGTATGAGTAGTTTATCTTGTGAGAGACTAGCAAGATGCCCATGCGTTGCACGGAACATCAAGATGCATTTATATGAGTAGTTTATCTTGTGAGAGAAAATGATGAACGAGGGAAGGCATTATTTGCAAATGTGGAGAGGGGTGTGGGTATCTTTTTGCAAAATTGCCATAGTTTCCTTCCTATCCGTCAGATATAAATCGAACAGCCTATATTGCAGGATGGCAGGCACACCATCATCACCAACTCTGTTTTTTATCTCTACTCCTATAAAAGACTCAGTTGGTGATGATGGTGTGTCTGCCATCCGTCATTTCTGACCATCAGATCTGCATCTAACGACTATGATGTAAGTCGTGGCATTTTTGCAACAAGACCCCACTTCTCTGCTCCAATTTGCAGAAACCCCTTAGTATCTTGAAACCAACCACATCCCTCCCCCACCTCATCAAAACAGCCACAAGGAATATATTTGGAGTGAAACCTAATACGAGTATATTTTTAGTGATATATACACCAAACTAGAGTGTTTTTTTTCAAGTTTGTGAACATGTATTATTCTATTTTGGATCCGTTGCAACGCACAGGCACATTGCTAGTAAGAGTAGAGAAAAGGATGAACGAGGGAAGGCCTTATTTACAAACCTGGAGAGGGGTGTGGGTATCTTTTTACAAAATTGCCATAGTTTCCTTCCTATCCGTTAGATATAAATCCGACGGCCTATATTGCAGGATGGCACGCACACCATCATCACCAACTCTGTTTTCTACTCCCTCCGGTCCTAAATATTTGTCTTTTTAGAGATTTCAACAAGTGACTACATACAGAGCAAAATGAGTGAATCTACACTCTAAAATATGTCTACATACACATCCGTATGTGGTAGTCCATTTGAAATCTAAAAAAGACAAATATTTAGGAACGGATGGAGTATAAGAGTAGACATGGAGATATATCTTCAGCATGGTATACAACAAAAATGTGCTGGACTGGTTAACGCCGGATGCTCGCAACGCGATGACCTGAGTTCGAATTCTGTCTTTAACTTTAGATTTTTATATTATATATTACTTATTTAATATATACTTCTTTCGCTACTGTACTGACAGTGGAACCCACAGAGTACTTATAATACAAGATTAAGGATGGACTTGTTTCTTTTTAACTTTCTGTACGAAGCTGTAGCCACCCTGCAAGTCACGTGTACACTGTACATGCAATTAACTTTTTATAGAGGGAGAATCATACACGTAATTAACTCAAATGGATTGGATGTGACTCTATTATTTCCAGCATAAGAGCATCTCCAACGGCAGCCGGAAAATTTCCTCCCGCTTCCTTCCGTTGAGGACGACATCAAATGCCAGCGGCATACATTTTCACAACTCTAACCAACCAGATGAAATTCGTGCAAACACGGACTGTTTTCATATAAGCATGAAGGATTTCGTATAAAAAAGCCGGATCTTCATATAAACATGATGGATTTCATTACATTTACATGAACTAAGCGGTGCTAATCCAGCTCTCTTGGTATAATTAATACTCCTCCGTCCGGAAATACTTGTCCTAGAAATGGATGTATCTAGACTTATTTTAGTTATAGATACATCCAATTTATCCATTCTTAGAACAAATATTTCCCGCCAGCCGGAGAGGGAGTACCTAATCTAAATGGCCGCCCGCGGATCCCTTTGTCTTCCTCATGTCCAGCAGACACTTGCGGGGTCGACGAAGGTCCTCGGAAGAGACGAAGCAGCAAAGAAACCACCTGAATGCGCAGTCGTCGCCTCAGCGGTGGCCTTCATGGGACCCAAGAGGCAGTGGCCTCCCGTGTTCTACTTCTCCTCGATGATGGTGGCGGACATGGAGAAGCTGGCCACCGACTCGTCGCTCTCCATGCACCCGACTTCTGTCTCTGCCTGCATGGCGTTGTTGCAGGCACGGGAGGCGCGCCCACAGACACGGGAGGCACTGCCACCGCAGACACTGGTGGCGCGGTACGACGTGGCAGCGACGACACCTGTACCAGTGTGCTCGCCGCCGTGCCGGCATGGAGCAACTCGCCACCCCTCATCGAGCTGAACTGGAGCGGCGAGTTGCTGAACCACGCGCCGGATTGGGGCGGCAACTGGCTCCGTCGGGCCAAAGCGGGGTTGGTGAAGCACCAAGCGGCCTCGCCTGTATCCGGAGGACTCGGCGGGCCACCCAGCCGAGTAGTATGCCGGAGAATGGCTCCTCGAAAGCCATCGAAAGAGTGGAGGAAATGGTGAAGGAGGAGATGGGGGAGCGGCGGAGGGGTGTGATTCTTGCCCGCTGTCTGTCTGGCCTCGTTTAAATAGAGGGCGGACGGTAGGAGGTTGGCCGGCGTCTAGCCTCGTTTAAACTGAGGGCGGACGAGAGGAGCTCGGCCGGTGTTGTGTTTAATTCCGGCCCGCTCATGAACGTACATGTGGCCGGAGTAGGTTTCTCGGTGTGCATGCGGGTTTAACGGAGGGGTTTGATGGAGGCGAGGAGGCATGTTCAGCCGGGCGTGCAACAGGCGGCGCAGTACTATTTGATTTGATAGCGGGCGGCGCAGTTCCCGATACAGCTTTAATGCAGACGAGGGAGGGGTAGCGGTTCCCGAAATGTTGAACGGCCAATGATGCATCCTCCTTCAATTAGCATCGTGAATGCATGAGGGAAGTAATTGGAGGAGGACCGGGAAAAGAGGCTGCACGATGTGAATGCAATGCAATTTGCACTCATATAAAGGTGCCCCTCCATTCCAATGCATCTACCACATCGTACGCACCTAAGCATTTTCCTAAGCACCTACACTAAGCGCAAAAGTGCTCACTCCAGACCCATGGTGGCGATGCGCGCGAGCAGCCAGCGGCTGTGCCAGATGGTCCACGACACCGGCCTGCGGCATGGTGCCGAGGATCGTCACCAGACGGTGTTCGCGACCGGCTGGTGGATGGCCGCCGTCGACACCAACTATGACTCTCAGTTGGACCAGATAATCGTTGCCACCACCAACAAGTTCACCGTCCTCAAGAAGCTCGTGGACGTCATCGCCGTACTCCTCCAGCCCCCGCGCCCGGGCTCCTCATTGCCTGCCACCCTAATCGGCCTCCATGGCTGAAACCTCTTTCAAGCACTGGTGGCCCTGCGACTGCCCGCCGACGCCACGAAGAATGTCCATCTGGAGGTCGCGCTCGCCATGAGGCGCCTCGCCCTGCAAGAATTTGTCGACCTACACATCCACATGTACGAGCAAATCGTGTACATAGGTATCTACTAGGCCATTGAGGACACTACGACGTTGGCCTTCCTCAACCGGCTGGAAGCCCTGGATGCCTTTGTTGAGAAGCACCTTGACCTCGCCACAAAAGCCGCCGCTCCTTAGCTGCCGGTCGGTGGCCCAGCGCACTAAGTTGAGGAGGAGGAGGTCGTACATTGATGGATGCATCTTTCTTCTTGCCTCCTGTAACCACCACTACGATCACATCATCGTGGCCTTAATTATTATTGTGCTATTGCATTCTCGTTCCAGTCAATACCGACATGTGCGATCCCTTTGCTTAATTATATGCATCACTGTAACTAGTACTCCATCCGTCAATTTATAAGTTGTGCTTACCTTTTCCATCAACTTCGTGCAACGCACGGGCATCTTGCTAGAAACCCTAGAACATGTCGGACCGCATGTGAGCAAACCGACGATGCGCCAACCTAGCTACTACGTACCCTGCTTATCTGGCGGAAATAGCCCCGCCCTAGCGTTTCCAATCGTTATTTTATCTATCGATCGTGCCAAGGAGCAGAACCAAATGTTACAATTTATACATTTTTCTCTACTCCTACTCCTATAAAAGACTCAGTTGGTGATGGTGGTGTGTCTGCCATCCGTCGTTTCTAACCATTAGATCTGCATCTAACGGCTATGAGGTAAGTTGTGGCATTTTTGCAACAATAGCCCACTTCTCTTCTCGAATTTGCAGAGAACCCCTTATTATCTTGAAATCAACCACATCCCCCCTCACCTCATCAAAACAGCCTGAGAAATATATTTTGAGTGAAAAGTAATATATTAGGAGTATATCAAAACAAGAGTGATTTCTTTCAAGTTTGTGAACAAGTACTACTATTCTACTACTTTGGATCCTTCACAACGCGCAGGCACATTGCCCGGGAATAGGCCTGCCGCGTTCGCGTCGCACCCCCACACGCCCGAGAATCGGGAGTACTCCACGGCCCGTCCGGCACGCCACATAGCTAGGGAAGGTGTGTTGCCTGGCATTTTCACTTTCATGTGGGACCCCCGTTGAGCAAACCGACAATTGGCAAACCGCACCCCGCCCGCCGCCGGGTTGGAAAATAGAAACGAGGGGAAGAGCTAGCTGTAGCACGGAAGCTAAGAAATTTGGTGTCTGGTGGGGCTTGTTGATAGAGTGTTAGAGCATGGTTAATAGTATAGCCAACTGCTGGCTATAAGCCATTGCTATGTCGTATATAGCCCATCTTATAGCCAATATGTACAATAGTTGATTAGAAGAGTGTACTACTTTTTTATTATATGGCCCACCTTTCACTCTGACAAGGTGCCTAGGAGCACGTGCTAGAGCTGGCTCTTCACCAAGAGCCCGCTTACCTTCTCTCTCCTCTTTCTTTCCTCCAACTAAGCAAGAATATACTATTTTATTTCTTATAGCCAGCTGACTCAACTCTATTGTACTTGCTCTTATTTATTCATAACTAGCATGATGCCCATGCGTTGCACGAAAAATCAAGATGCATTTGTATGAGTAGTTTAAGTTGTGGGAGAAAAGGATGAACAAGAGAAGGCCTTATTTGCAAATGTGGAGAGGGATGTGGGTATCTTTTTGCAAAATTGCCATAGTTTCCTTCCTATCCGTCAGATATAAGGTGGACGATGCTGTCTTCGGCCGATTTGTTGCTGTACGAGTACGAAGACGCTATGCTCCTTTCTAACCGTATATTCGCGCTGACAAACCAGGGGACTTGTTTCGTATGGGACACATCCTACGGTATACTCCCTCTATCCCAGTTATTTTGAATTTTTTCGTTTTATAAGTTCCAAATTCAAATTTAGAGCTCCCCATCACATGTTGAGATTACAATGTCCATTAAATCATTGCGTGCATGTATAGTAAAGAAACAAATCTCGAGTTTGGCATGAGTTCGTGCAGTGGTAGCACCACAAGGCCTGGCGCAGGAGTTACATTTACCTCTCGAGGCCCTCGGGTCTGAGCTTCAGCGCCTTACGACACCTGCCTTTGAGTCAATAACATGTGGACCCGATAGGTGGCTGGTCCACATGTAATGCTCCTGAAGGCAGAGGGGCAGTGGGGCCGAGAGGGGTGAGCCGCAGGTCGGGGGACATGTGGTGTCATGGGTTCGAGCAGTGTCGTGGGAATCGCGTGTGGCTGTGGTAGAAACTTGATGCTCGCCGCATTTCAGTTGGCCCACATGTCATGCACACAAAGGCAGAGGGGCGGTGCGGCCGAGAGGGGTGAGGCGCACGTCAGGGGACGTGGTGCCGTGGGTTGGAGCGGCGTCGTGGGAATCGCGAGTGGCAGTGGATGAAACATGATGGTCGCTGTAGTTGAACTTCCATGGACAAGCTGTCATGTCTACGGACACATGCATTGCATACCGATCACTGGAAGGAGTAGTAGAGAAAGCTAGGCGGATAAATAGTTCCTTATAGTCAAGCAGACCCACGCTACTACTCCCTCCGTTCCTAAATATTTGTCTTTCTAGAGATTTCAACAAGTGACTACATACAGAGCAAAATGAGTGAATCCACAGTCTAAAACATGTCTATATACATCCAAATGTGGTAGTCCATTTGAAATCTCTAAAAAGACAAATATTTAGGAATGGAGGGACTACTTGTTCCAAAGACATGCACACCAACCAAATAGTCCATCTATATCAATATACACATGGAGGGAATATTTTTTTACAAGAGAGGAAATATTTCATACATCCATAACTTCTTCTTCTTCTTCTTCTTCTTCTTCTTCTTCCTCTTCCTCTTCTTCTTCCTCTTCCTCTTCTTCTTCTTCTTCTTCTTCCTCTTCCTCTTCTTCTTCCTCTTCCTCTTCCTCTTCCTCTTCCTCTTCTTCTTCTTCTTCTTCTTCTTCTTCTTCTTCTTCTTCTTCTTCTTCTTCTTCTTCTTCTTCTTCTTCTTCTTCTTCTTCTTCTTCTTCTTCTTCTTCTTCTTCTTCTTCTTCTTCTTCTTCTTCTTCTTCTTCTTCTTCTTCTTCTTCTTCTTCTTCTTCTTCTTCTTCTTCTTCTTCTTCTTCTTCTTCTTCTTCTTCTTCTTCTTCTGAACTATCATGTCTTGCTGTTTATGTTAGTAGTAGTCACTAGTCAGTGTTTGAATGTTGTATATATCTTTGTTTCGAACTGTTTATTGTCTCGAACTGCTGGTGGGCTAAATGAGGGCATCACCATTCTCCAGTGTTTAGAGTATATCTCCTTTTTTCAAGTTATAATTTGAGCTCAGTGTATTTTCGATGATGTACACTTGTTTGGGCCAGTGAGGTGTCGTTGAATATGGGCCGAGTAGTACAATGCCAAATTGGTCAATTATGACTCTCAGGCCGGGTGAAAGGATCGAGAAGAGGTGTCTAGAGGGGGGGTGAATAGACTCTAATCAAGAAAAGTTGCAATTTTAAATCTCTTGAGTTGAAGTGGAGTATTAGCACAAGTTTAAACATTCACAATACATATCAAGCAAGCATGCAAGCATACAAAGAGTTTATGAGCAGCGGAAAGTAAGGCATGCAAGTTGCAAGAATGTAAAGGGATGGGATTGGAGTGTGCAAACGCAATTTGGAGACACAGAGATTTTTTATCCGTGGTTCCGATAGGTGGTGCTATCATACATCCACGTTGATGGAGACTTCAACCCATGAAGAGTAACGGTTGCGTGAGTCCATGGAGGGCTCCACCCATGAAGCGTCCACGAAGAAGCAACCTTGTCTATCCCACCATGGCCGTCGCCCATGAATGACTTGCCTCACTCGGGTAGATCTTCACGAAGTAGGCGATCTCCTTGCCCTTACAAACTCCTTGGTTCAACTCCACAATCTTGACGGAGGCTCCCAAGTGACACCTAGCCAATCTAGGAGACACCACTCTCCAAGAAGTAACAAATGGTGTGTTGATGATGAAATCCTTGCTCTTGTGCTTCAAATGATAGTCTCCCCAACACTCAACTCTCTCTCATAGGATTGGATTTGGTAGAAAGAAGATTTGAGTGGAAAGCAACTTGGGGAAGGCTAGAGATCAAGATTCATGTGGTTGGAATGGAATATCTTGACCTCAACACAAGTGTAGGTGGTTCTCTCTCAGAAAATATGTATTGGAAGTGTAGGCATGTTCTGATGGCTCTCTCCAAGAATGAAGAGTGGGTGGAGGGGTATATATAGCCTCCACACAAAATCTAACCGTTACACACAAATCACCAAACTCGGTGGGACCGAATCATGAAACTCGGTCGGACCGATTTAGTTCAAAATGTGAACGTTAGGATTCTCGGTGGGACCGACTGGATCAACTCGGTGAGACCGATGTGCTAGGGTTAGGGTAAATCCAAAACTCGGTTTGACCGATTACTCAAACTCGGTGGACCGATTTGGGTAATAAGTGAAACAGAATGTTGGCCAAGCAAACTCGGTGGGGCCGGTTGCAAATCTCGGTGGGACCGAAATTATTGCAATAGACAACAGAGAGTTTGAAAGCCCATCTCGGTGAGACCGAGATCCTATCGGTGAGACCGAACTGATTAGGGTTTCTAGCAGTGGCTATGTCAACTGAACTCGGTGGCTCCGGATAGAAAGAATCGGTGGGGCCGAGTTGGACTTTTCGGATTAGGACATATGTGGAAGTGAGAAAGTGGTTGAGGGCTTTGGAGCATATCACTAAGCACTTTGAGCAAGCAAGCCATTAAGCAACACCTCATCCCTTCTTAATAGTATTGGCTTTCCTATGGACTCAATGTGATCTTGGATCACTAAAATAGAAAATGTAGAGTCCTGAGCTTTGAGCTTGAGCCAATCCTTTGTCCTTAGCATCTTGAAGGGGTTCCACATCCTCTTGTCCATGCCACTCCATTGTTGAACTTATCTGAAACATACTAGGTAGAAGCATTAGTCCAACAAGAGATATGTTGACATTAATTACCAAAATCACCCAGGGAGCACTCGTGCTTTCACCGGGCTAACAAAAGATCCTAAAAAAGGTCGGGCTCTCAAAATAAAGAAAGAATAGGGACTCTTAGACATGTGGGCGCCACCGGTGTTTTCATGCGCTTGCGCGCCGAGAGGATATTGGCGCGTGAGCCAAGGTAAGACCGAAGCCCAAGATAATCAGAGCAACGCCAAGGCCAAGACCACAAAGAGAAGAGGGACGAAGCAGGTTTCCCCGGCAAGACCCTTGCCGGGGCAACCTCAGCGGCCCCGGCAAGATCCTTGCCAGGACAGCTCGCCCCACACCAACAGAGCGAGCCACCCTTGAGCCCACGATCCCCAACACCATCATCCATGTGGGGCTAGGGCTCGGGAGGCACCTCCATCGTGGCATGCAGATCTTTGTGAAGACATATTCAAGATCAGATGAGGATTACAAGACGACGATCCTCGGCAAGATCCTTGCCGAGGAAGGCAACCAGACCCCCGACAAGACCCTTGCCGGGGACGACAGCGCGCCACGGCAATGAAGGAAATATGCCCTAGAGGCAATAATAAAGTATTATTTATTTCCTTATATCATGATAAATGTTTATTATTCATGCTAGAATTGTATTAACCGGAAACATAATACATGTGTGAATACATAGACAAACAGAGTGTCACTAGTATGCCTCTACTTGACTAGCTCGTTAATCAAAGATGGTTATGTTTCCTAGCCATAGACATGAGTTGTCATTTGATTAACGGGATCACCTCATTAGGAGAATGACGTGATTGACTTGACCCATTCCGTTAGCTTAGCACTCGATCGTTTAGTATGTTGCTATTGCTTTCTTCATGACTTATACATGTTCCTATGACTATGAGATTATGCAACTCCCGTTTACCAGAGGAACACTTTGTGTGCTACCAAACGTCACAACGTAACTGGGTGATTATAAAGGTGCTCTACAGGTGTCTCCAAAGGTACTTGTTGGGTTGGCGTATTTCGAGATTAGGATTTGTCACTCCGATTGTTGGAGAGGTATCTCTAGGCCCACTCGGTAATGCACATCACTATAAGCCTTGCAAGCATTGTGACTAATGAGTTAGTTGCGGGATGATGTATTACGGAACGAGTAAAGAGACTTGCCGGTAACGATATTGAACTAGGTATCGAGATACCGACGATCGAATCTCGGGCAAGTAACATACCGATGACAAAGGGAACAACGTATGTTGTTATGCGGTCTGACCGATAAAGATCTTCGTAGAATATGTGGGAGCCAATATGGGCATCCAGGTCCCGCTATTGGTTATTGACCAGAGAGGTGTCTCGGTCATGTCTACATAGTTCTCGAACCCAAAGGGTCCGCACGCTTAAAGTTACGATGACAGTTATATTATGAGTTTATATGTTTTGATGTACCGAAGGTTGTTCGGAGTCCCGGATGTGATCACGGACATGACGAGGTGTCTCAAAATGGTCGAGACATAAAGATTGATATATTGGACGACTATATTCAGACACCGGAAGTGTTTTGGATTAAACCGGAGTGCCGGAGGGTTACCGGAACCCCCCGGGGAAGTATTGGGCCTTGGTGGGCCTTGAGGGGAGAGAGAGGGCAGCAGCCAGGAGGTGGCGCGCCCCTCCCAAGGGGAGTCCTAGTTGGACTAGGAGAGGGGGGCGCAGCCCCCTTTCCCTCTCCCTCTCCCTCTTTTTCCTTCCCCCCTTCTTTCCTAGTAGGACTAGGAAAGGGGAGTCCTACTCCTACTAGGAGGAGGACTCCCCCTCTCTCCTTGGCGCGCCTAGGGCAGCCGGCCTCCCCCTTGCTCCTTTATATACGGGGGCAGGGGGGCACCTAAGGACACACTTGATATATGATATTTTAGCCGTGTACGGTGCCCCCTCCACCATATTACACCTCGATAATACCGTCGCGGAGCTTAGGCGAAGCCCTGCGTCGGTGGAACATCATCATCGTCACCACGCCGCCGTGCTGACGAAACTCTCCCTCAACACTCGGATGGATCGGAGTTCGAGGGACGTCATCGAGCAGAACGTGTGTAGAACTTGGAGGTGCCGTACGTTCGGTACTTGATCGGTCGGATCGTGAAGACGTACGACTACATCAACCGCATTGTGATAACGCTTCCGCTGTCGGTCTACGAGGGTACGTAGACAACACTCTCCCCTCTCGTTGCTATGCATCACCATGATCTTGTGTGTGCGTAGGAATTTTTTTGAAATTACTACGTTCCCCAACAGTGGCATCCGAGCCTGGTTTTATGCGTTGATGCTATGCACGAGTAGAACACAAGTGAGTTGTGGGCGATATAAGTCATACTGCTTACCAGCATGTCATACTTTGGTTCGGCGGTATTGTGAGATGAAGCGGCCCGGACCGACATTACGCGTACGCTTACGCGAGACTGGTTTCACCGTTCGGAGCACTCATTGCTTAAAGGTGACTGGCGGGTGTCTGTCTCTCTCACTTTAGTTGAACCGAGTGTGGCTACGCCCGGTCCTTGCGAAGGTTAAAACAGCACCAACTTGACAAACTATCGTTGTGGTTTTGATGCGTAGGTAAGAACGGTTCTTGCTAAGCCCGTAGCAGCCACGTAAAACTTGCAACAACAAAGTAGAGGACGTCTAACTTGTTTTTGCAGGGCATGTTGTGATGTGATATGGTCAAGACATGATGTGATATAATTTGTTGTATGAGATGATCATGTTTTGTAACCGAGTTATCGGCAACTGGCAGGAGCCATATGGTTGTCGCTTTATTGTATGAGATGCAATCGCCATGTAATAGTTTTACTTTATCACTAAGCGGTAGCGATAGTCGTAAATGCAAGTAGTTGGCGAGACGACAACGATGCTACGATGGAGATCAAGGTGTCGCGCCGGTGACGATGGTGATCATGACGGTGCTTCGGAGATGGAGATCACAAGCACAAGATGATGATGGCCATATCATATCACTTATATTGATTGCATGTGATGTTAATCCTTTATGCATCTTATCTTACTTTGTTTGACGGTAGCATTATAAGATGATCTCTCACTAAAATTTCAAGATAAAAGTGTTCTCCCTGAGTATGCACCGTTGCGAAAGTTCTTCGTGCTGAGACACCACGTGATGATCGGGTGTGATAGGCTCTACGTTCAAATACAACGGGTGCAAAACAGTTGCACACGCGGAATACTCAGGTTAAACTTGACGAGCCTAGCATATGCAGATATGGCCTCGGAACACAGAGACCGAAAGGTCGAGCGTGAATCATATAGTAGATATGATCAACATAGTGATGTTCACCATTGAAACTACTCCATCTCACGTGATGATCAGACATGGTTTAGTTGATTTGGATCACATAATCACTTAGATGATTAGAGGGATATCTATCTAAGTGGGAGTTCTTATGTAATATGATTAATTGAACTTAAAATTATCATGAACTTAGTACCTGATAGTATCTTCCTTGTCTATGTTAATTGTAGATAAATGGCCCGTGCTGTTGTTCCGTTGAATTTTAATGCGTTCCTTGAGAAAGCTAAGTTGAAAGATGATGGTAGCAATTACACGGACTGGGTCCGTAACTTGAGGATTATCCTCATTGCTGCACAGAAGAATTACGTCCTGGAAGCACCACTAGGTGCCAGGCCTCCTGCAAGAGCTAGGCCAGAAGTTATGAACGTCTGGCAGAGCAAAGCTGATGACTACTCAATAGTTTAGTGTGCCATGCTTTACGGCTTAGAACCGGGACTTCAACGACGTTTTGAACGTCATGGAGCATATGAGATGTTCCAGGAGTTGAAGTTAATATTTCAAGCAAATGCCCGGATTGAGAGATATGAAGTCTCCAATAAGTTCTATAGCTGCAAGATGGAAGAGAATAGTTCTGTCAGTGAGCATATACTCAGAATGTCTGGGTATAATAATCACTTGATTCAACTGGGAGTTGAACTTCCGGATGATTGCATCATTAACAGAATTCTTCAATCACTGCCACCAAGCTACAAGAGCTTCGTGATGAACTATAACATGCAAGGGATGGATAAGACAATTCCCGAGCTCTTCGCAATGCTAAAGGCAGCGGAGGTAGAAATCAAAAAGGAGCATCAAGTGTTGATGGTCAGTAAAACCACTAGTTTCAAGAAAAAGGGCAAAGGGAAGAAGAAAGGGAACTTCAAGAAGAATAGTAAACAAGTTGCTGTTCAGGAGAAGAAATCCAAGTCTGGACCTAAGCCTAAAACTGAGTGCTTCTACTGTAAGCAGACTCGCCACTGGAAGCGGAACTGCCCCAAGTATTTGGCGGATAAGAAGGATGGCAAGGTTAAGAAAGGTATATGTGATATACATGTTATTGATGTGTACCTTACTAATACTCGCAATAGCACCTGGGTATTTGATACTGGTTCTGTTGCTAATATTTGCAACTCGAAACAGGGGCTACGGATTAAGCGAAGATTGGCTAAGGATGAGGTGACGATGCGCGTGGGAAATGGTTCCAAAGTCGATGTGATCGCCGTCGGCACGCTACCTCTACATCTACCTTCGGGATTAGTTTTAGACCTAAATAATTGTTATTTGGTGCCAGCATTGAGCATGAACATTATATCTGGATCTTGTTTAATGCGAGATGGTTATTCATTTAAATCAGAGAATAATGGTTGTTCTATTTATATGAATAATATCTTTTATGGTCATGCACCC
The DNA here is from genome assembly GCF_018294505.1 of Triticum aestivum. NCBI lineage: Eukaryota > Viridiplantae > Streptophyta > Magnoliopsida > Poales > Poaceae > Triticum > Triticum aestivum. The sequence goes on from NC_057808.1 coordinate 138,082,703, forward strand.
TTGAAGAGTGGTCTATTTTTAATGAATCTCGATAGTAGTGATACACATATTCATAATGTCGAAGCCAAAATATGCAGAGTTGATAATGACAGTGCAACTTATTTGTGGCACTGCCGTTTGGGTCATATCGGTGTAAAGCGCATGAAGAAACTCCATACTGATGGAATTTTGGAATCACTTGATTTTGAATCACTTGGTACTTGCGAACCGTGCCGTATGGGCAAGATGACCAAAACACCGTTCTCCGGAACTATGGAGAGAGCAACAGATTTCTTGGAAATCATACATATAGATGTATGTGGTCCGATGAATATTGAGGCTCGTGGCGGATATCATTATTTTCTCACCTTCACAGATGATTTGAGCAGATATGGGTATATCTACTTAATGAAACATAAGTCTGAAACATTTGAAAAGTTCATAGAATTTCAGAGTGAAGTTGAAAATCATCGTAACAAGAAAATAAAATTCCTACGATCTGATCGTGGAGGAGAATATTTGAGTTACGAGTTTGGCCTACATTTGAAACAATGCGGAATAGTTTCGCAACTCACGCCACCCGGAACACCACAGCGTAATGGTGTGTCCGAACGTCGTAATCGTACTTTATTAGATATGGTGCGATCTATGATGTCTCTTACTGATTTACCGCTATCGTTTTGGGGTTATGCTTTAGAGACGGCTGCATTCACTCTAAATAGGACACCATCGAAATCCGTTGAGACGACGCCTTTTGAACTATGGTTTGGCAAGAAACCAAAGTTGTCGTATCTTAAAGTTTGGGGTTGCGATGCTTATGTGAAGAAACTTCAACCTGATAAGCTCGAACCTAAATCGGAGAAATGTGTCTTCATAGGATACCCAAAGGAGACTGTTGGGTACACCTTCTATCACAGATCCGAAGGCAAGGTATTCGTTGCTAAGAATGGATCCTTTCTAGAGAAGGAGTTTCTCTCGAAAGATGTGAGTGGGAGGAAAGTAGAACTTGATGAGGTAACTGTACCTGCTCCCTTATTGGAAAGTAGATCATCGCAGAAATCAGATTCTGCGACACCTACACCAAATAGTGAGGAAGTTAATGATAATGATCATGAAACTTCAGATCAAGTTATTACTAAACCTCGTAGGTCAACTAGATCAAGATCCGCACCAGAGTGGTACGGCAATCCTGTTCTGGAGGTCATGTTACTAGACCATGATGAACCTACGAACTATGAAGAAGCGATGGTGAGCCTAGATTCTGCAAAATGGCTTGAAGCCATGAAATCCGAGATGGGATCCATGTATGAGAACAAAGTATGGACTTTGGTTGACTTGCCCGATGGTCGGCAAGCCATTGAAAATAAATGGATCTTCAAGAAGAAGACTGACGCTGATGGTAATATTATTGTCTATAAAGCTCGACTTGTTGCGAAAGGTTTTCGACAAGTTCAAGGGATTGACTACGATGAGACCTTCTCACCCGTAGCGATGCTTAAGTCTGTCCGAATCATGTTAGCAATTGCCGCATTTTATGATTATGAAATTTGGCAAATGGATGTCAAAACTGCATTCCTGAATGGATTTCTGGAAGAAGAGTTGTATATGATGCAACCGGAAGGTTTTGTCGATCCAAAGGGAGCTAACAAAGTGTGCAAGCTCCAGCGATCCATTTATGGACTGGTGCAAGCCTCTCGGAGTTGGAATAAACGCTTTGATAGTGTGATCAAAGCATTTGGTTTTATACAGACTTTTGGAGAAGCCTGTATTTACAAGAAAGTGAGTGGGAGCTCGATAGCATTTCTGATATTATATGTGGATGACATATTACTGAATGGAAATGATATAGAATTTCTGGATAGCATAAAGGGATACTTGAATAAGAGTTTTTCAATGAAAGACCTCGGTGAAGCTGCATATATATTAGGCATTAAGATCTATAGAGATAGATCAAGACGCTTAACTGGACTTTCACAAAGCACATACCTTGACAAAGTTTTGAAGAAGTTCAAAATGGATCAAGCAAAGAAAGGGTTCTTGCCTGTACTACAAGGTGTGAGATTGAGTAAGACTCAATGCCCGACCACTGCAGAAGATAGAGAGAAGATGAAAGATGTTCCCTATGCTTCAGCCATAGGCTCTATCATGTATGCAATGCTGTGTACCAGACCTGATGTGTCCCTTGCTATAAGTTTAGCAGGGAGGTACCAAAGTAATCCAGGAGTGGATCACTGGACAGCGGTCAAGAACATCCTGAAATACCTGAAAAGGACTAAGGATATGTTTCTCGTTTATGGAGGTGACAAAGAGCTCATTGTAAGAGGTTACGTTGATGCAAGCTTTGACACTGATCCGGACGATTCGAAATCGCAAACCGGATACGTATTTACATTGAACGGTGGAGCTGTCAGTTGGTGCAGTTCTAAGCAAAGTGTCGTGGCGGGATCTATGTGTGAAGCGGAATACATAGCTGCTTTGGAAGCAGCAAATGAAGGAGTCTGGATGAAGGAGTTCATATCCGATCTAGGTGTCATACCTAGTACATCGGGACCAATGAAAATCTTTTGTGACAATACTGGTGCAATTGCCTTAGCAAAGGAATCCAGATTTCACAAGAGAACCAAGCACATCAGAAGACGCTTCAATTCCATCCGGGATTTAGTCCAGGTGGGAGACATAGAAATTTGCAAGATACATACGGATCTGAATGTTGCAGACCCGTTGACTAAGCCTCTTCCACGAGCAAAACATGATCAGCACCAAGACTCCATGGGTGTGAGAATCATTACTGTGTAATCTAGATTATTGACTCTAGTGCAAGTGGGAGACTGAAGGAAATATGCCCTAGAGGCAATAATAAAGTATTATTTATTTCCTTATATCATGATAAATGTTTATTATTCATGCTAGAATTGTATTAACCGGAAACATAATACATGTGTGAATACATAGACAAACAGAGTGTCACTAGTATGCCTCTACTTGACTAGCTCGTTAATCAAAGATGGTTATGTTTCCTAGCCATAGACATGAGTTGTCATTTGATTAACGGGATCACCTCATTAGGAGAATGACGTGATTGACTTGACCCATTCCGTTAGCTTAGCACTCGATCGTTTAGTATGTTGCTATTGCTTTCTTCATGACTTATACATGTTCCTATGACTATGAGATTATGCAACTCCCGTTTACCAGAGGAACACTTTGTGTGCTACCAAACGTCACAACGTAACTGAGTGATTATAAAGGTGCTCTACAGGTGTCTCCAAAGGTACTTGTTGGGTTGGCGTATTTCGAGATTAGGATTTGTCACTCCGATTGTCGGAGAGGTATCTCTGGGCCCACTCGGTAATGCACATCACTATAAGCCTTGCAAGCATTGTGACTAATGAGTTAGTTGCGGGATGATGTATTACGGAACGAGTAAAGAGACTTGCCGGTAACGAGATTGAACTAGGTATCGAGATACCGACGATCGAATCTCGGGCAAGTAACATACCGATGACAAAGGGAACAACGTATGTTGTTATGCGGTCTGACCGATAAAGATCTTCGTAGAATATGTGGGAGCCAATATGGGCATCCAGGTCCCGCTATTGGTTATTGACCAGAGAGGTGTGTGACGCCCCCGATTTGACCGTACACTAATCATGCACGCAAATGTGTACGATCAAGATCAGGGACTCACGGGAAGATATCACAACACAACTCTACAACATAAATAAGTCATACAAGCATCATAATACAAGCCAGGGGCCTCGAGGGCTCGAATACAATTGCTCGATCATAGACGAGTCAACGGAAGCAACAATATCTGAGTACAGACATAAGTTAAATAAATTTGCCTTAAGAAGGATAGCACACAAGTAGCAACGATCGAAAAGGCAAGGCCTCCTACCTGGGACCTCCTAACTACTCCTTGAAGCCGAACTTCATGTCGAATCATCCTCGGGATCTCTAGCTCCTGGACTCCAGCATCTGGCTGCGACAATCAGGTATAGAAAGGGGAAAAGAGGGAGAAAAGCAATCGTGAGTACTCATCCAAAGTACTCGCAAGCAAGGAGCTACACTACATATGCATGTGTATATGTGTAAAGGGGCCATATCAGTGGACTGAACTGCAGAATGCCAGCATAAGAGGGGGATAGCTAATCCTGTCGAAGACTACGCTTCTGGCAGCCTCCATCTTGCAGCATGTAGAAGAGAGTAGATTGAAGTCCTCCAAGTAGCATCGCATAGCATAATCCTACCCGGCAATCCCCTCCTCGTCGCCCTGTTAGAGAGCGATCACCGGGTTGTATCTGGCACTTGGAAGGGTGTGTTTTATTAAGTATCCAGTTCTAGTTATCATAAGGTCAGGGTACAACTCTGGGTCATCCTTTTACCGAGGGACACGGCTATTCGAATAGATAAACTTCCCTGCAGGGGTGCACCACATAACCCAACACGCTTGATCCCATTTGGCCGGACACACTTTTCTGGGTCATGCCCGGCCTCGGAAGATCAACACGTCGCAACCCCACCTAGGCTCAACAGAGAGGTCAACACGCCGGTCTAAATCCTATGCGCGCAGGGGTCTGGTCCCATCGCCCATTGCACAGCTGCACGTTGCGAGGGCGGCCGGAAGCAGACCTAGCCTAGCAGGCGTTCCAGTCCAATCCGGCGCGCGCCGCTCTGTCTCTGACATCAAGAAGAGCTTCAGCTGATACCACGACGCCGGGATACCCATAGCTACTCCCGCGTAGATGGTTAGTGCGTATAGACCAAATGGCCAGACTCAGATCAAATACCAAGATCTCGTTAAGCGTGTTATTTATCCGCGAACGCCGACCAGGGCCAGGCCCACCTCTCTCCTAGGTGGTCTCAACCTGCCCTGTCGCTCCGCCATAAAGTAACAGTCGGGGGCCGTCAGGAACCCAGGCCCACCTCTACCGGGATGGAGCCACCTGTCCTTTCAGCCCCCTCATCAGAATCACTTGCGGGTACTCAACGAGCCGACCCGACTTTAGTCACCACATGTGTCATGTATAGAGTATATAAGTATATACCCGTGATCACCTCCCGAAGTGATCACGGCCCAGTAGTATAGCATGGCAGACGGACAAGAGTGTAGGGCCTCTGATGGAACACTAGCATCCTATACTAAGCAGTAGGATAGCAGGTAAGAGTAACAACTGTAGCAACAATGACAGGCTATGCATCAGGGTAGGATTAACGGAAAGCAGTAACATGCTACACTACTCTAATGCAAGCAGTATAGAGAAGAATAGGCGATATCTGGTGATCAAGGGGGGGGGGGCTTGCCTGGTTGCTCTGGCAAGTAGGAGGGGTCGTCAACTCCGTAGTCGAACTGGGGGTCGCCGGTAGTCTCGGGGTCTACCGGAAAGAAGTAACGGAGGGGGAACACAATAAATAACAGAGCAATCAAAGCAACACAAAGCGTAACATGACAATACGCGGTGCTAGGTGTGCCCTAACGCGGTAGTAGGTGATATCGGCAAAGGGGGGAAACATCCGGGAAAGTTTTCCCGAAGTTTGCATTTTTTGGACAGATGAAACGGAGGGGGAAATTTGCAAGTTTGCTACGCTAGGGACGTCTGGCGGACGAACGAACTGCGTATTCGGATTTGGCTCGTCGTTCTGAGCAACTTTCATGTAGAAAGTATTTTCATCTCAGCTACGGTTTAAAAGATATGATTTTCTAAAGATTTACTAATTTCTGGAATTTAATTAATCATTTAATTTAGTTCAAAATTGGATTTATGACATCAGCATGATGTCATGCTGACATCAGCAGTCAACAGGGGTTGACTAAGTCAAACTGACATGTGGGTCCAGTGGGACCCACCTGTCATTCTCTGTTTAGGTTAATTAGGTTTTAGCTAAACTAATTACTATTTAATTAAATTAGCTAGGTAATTAGGTTAATTTAAACATGATTAATTAACTTAATTAATTAATTAAATTTATTTTTACTATTTGCTTTATTTATATTATTATTTATTATTATTATTCTTTTTCTTTTTTTGTTAGTTATTTTCCTGTTTTGTTTCTTTTCTTTTTATTTATCTTTCTTTTACTGTTTTACTTTTAGTTTTCTTTTATTTTAGTTTTATAAAAATTATCACTAGCACTTAAATTAATACTTTTAAATATACTATTGCCACATTAATTCTCGACCCAAATTAAAATAGTTTAATATTTTATAAAATTCAAAAGGCATTTATTTTAATATTTAAACCTCTATTTTAATTATTTTGAACACTTAAACATTTTATTAAAGTTAGGTTTCTCCACCATTATTATCTATGCAATATTTGGTTCACTCCAAACATTTTAGTTTTAATATTTGAAAACTTTTATTGTTTGCTTGATTTTGAACTTTGAATTTTGGACCGGTTTTGATCTAGCGATAGATTAGCAACAGTAACGGAGGTAACGTGGCACCATTAGCGTGGGATTACTGTAGCTTAATTACCCGGGCGTCACAATTCTCCTCCACTACAAGAAATCTCGTCCCGAGATTTAAGAGGGGAATTAAGGGGGAAGGGATTTGGTCGCGAAATTCTAACGAGTCTTCTCGGTCTTGGTTGCTATTCTCAGAGAGGTCGATCCATTATGTTGATATCTTCATTTCTCTGCTTCAGGTCATCATGATGAAGTTGGCATCCTTTCTTTGGGAACTCCATCGTACTTACGAAAGAATAAAGTGTCGGTATATTCCAGGAGAACGGACCTCTGCAAGGTTGACTATCTGGTAGCTAACATCGGGGAAGGTGGCGGAAAGTAACTCTCGAATTGAAACTTACGAAAATATCGAGAGCAAAGTAAGGAGGTATCCTGGGAAGTTTCGAGCGGGTAGGCAATCGTTCGATGCCTGTTACAGGGCGTGAAAGGGGTTCAAGGCAACGAGAATAAGTATTGTGTCTGATATCAGACTTGAAGGTGGCTCGTGACTTACATACGAGGCCACGCGCGATGAATTAATTTGGGAACAGGGGGTGCAGAGGAGAGTCAGGTTTTGATCCTGTGGAACTGTGGGTTATGGGCCCACCATGTGGTTAAAGTAGGAAGGGCGGTGACATCTTGCACGATCATGATAGCAAGGCATGTCAGAGGGTAGCCTGTCAGTTATATGTCAGCAACATCGTCGGTAGCAAGGGCGAGGGACGAAGAGAACCATTTTCCTGCTCGTTGAAACGAGGCGGACCAATAGGCAAAGTTCTCGTCCATCGGTGGTTACCGGAATGTCATCAACAATAGTAACAGGGTCTTACTGACAGAGTGGTGCAACAAGGTGCTTCCCTAAGCAGGGAATTATCACTGCTCATCTAAGTCAGATTACAAGAAACGTCAATCCAAACAATGGAAAGGAAAATGTGATTATCAGATTAAATAGAACAATGGAAAGGAAAATGTGTTAAAACACATATTTCAAGGGTATATCCTTCCCAAGGACAAGCAGAGCATGATATCCATGACAGGATATAATGTAGAAAACTCTTTGGGTAAGCGGAGAGAAATTTCAAGACATTACCCATATAGCGGTGTTTGGATAATTGAGCAGGAAACATTTAGCATTGGGCTCCAAATGTCCTAGTTGAAAATCGGAGTATCACAAACATGCTTCGAGATAGCATCGACATGGACGCAAAGGTCAGACTTTGGAAACACAAAGGATCCATCAGGAACCGCTTGTAGAATAAGTTTTACAATTTCCTCCAGGAAGAATGGTTATCCTTTCAAAAGGAATTGTAATGATAGGTCCTCCGGCCAGGGGGGTGCTAGGCATGACATCATGTTACCGGGTCACATAAAGACCAATGTCATAACTCTCGAAAATATGTCCCAACCATCATATCTGACCGAGATTCAGATCTGATTGGTGTCAGGATAACCCAGACTCGGGATGCCTGAGAAGAAAGGTGCAACACAAAGTGACGAGATGACATTGTAAATTCTCGGGAAATGAACTATGGGAGCGGGTTCCTGAAACAATAGTTCATCATTAAACCAAGGAGAGGTTAGGAGGTGACGGATTGACTCAGCGACAATCCATTGAGATTTCTAAAAGATGGATTTCCACAACTATGTGAACAAGGAGATAACATTAGCTAGATCGAATGACTTAATGATGTATGCTCGAGGAAAACATACACAATTAAACATTGGTTGAAAGGTGCACCCAAATATGGGCTTAGGTAGCATGATCAAAGTTTAGAATGGTGATTCAATAACCAATACACAAGGAATGAAACTATCGTTCATTATCTTATAGGCAATAAGGTTGCTAGTAATTTTGAATATTACACCTCATAGTCCGATCATCGGTATTCCGGTTGGAGACAATACGGGGACCAAGAGATGAATGTAGATGGCGAGATGTATCAATTGTATCAAGAATTGTTAAGAGGTGGTGAAATTCTCACAACATAGATGACACAAGAGATGTTAAAGTTCCAAGGTAAGGAAGAACAATTGCTGGATAGCAAGGAACTCAAGGTATAACACCAAACACGAACAAGCTTGTGTTGGTGGGAAGGCAATAAAGTGGTCGATGATAACACAGATCATCGAGGGCAAGGATGGTATTTCTCATCATGAACTCAATCGATATCCTGGAAGAGCGCATAAGGTTGATGATGATCACGACACATTTGTCGAGAGATTTCATGAAGATGTAATCAATCAGCGACGACATCAAGTCAAAGGAATGATGAAACAGACGGTTATTGGAACCATGGGTAGGACACAAACTTGAAATCAAGCTTGTTGTTCAAGGTGAAATGGTATGAGAGGAAGATCGGCGTAAGCTTAGCTCATCATCGAAAGTTGTGCTCCGGGGTTAAGGACCAGGTAGCACAGTTAAAATTTAGCACGCTAATGATATAGTCAATCAGGCTAGGAATGACTTAAATGATTATTAAACTCGTAAGCAACGAAAATTGCTTAGAGTTATTGAATCGGAGTGCGAACTTGATTCACTATTCGGTGTTCTCGGTTGACAAACAACCCAGAGCCCATGAAGTGACAAAGACAAGGTAAGGTAGTACTTCATCAAAGTTTATAAGATGTAGTGCAATGGTAAGATATCCTCGAGATACCAGGGGTAATACTCAAAGGTAGATCATAATAGAGGTTGGGCAGGCGTATTGACATGCAGAAGACAGGTGATTTAACTTGTCCAAGAAATGGTATTTAAAGGAGAACATGGTCGGAACCACGATTGCAAAAGGCCAGATCCCAGATATAAGATGAACTTATACCAAGGGAATAATTAATTTAAGAGAAGCTTTTAATGATAACATCTACATCGTGTCCATGGGCATGAACACAAAGTTCAAGGTCGACTCCCACTTCTCCAATGCATATCCTTTCATTTACTTCTCATGTTCGATGAAATTGTAATGTTGAAATTTTATATGGCAAAATACCAGAAGAGTATGACTTGTGAAAACTTTCGAGTTCACACATATTAAGGAAGGCATAGGTTCAAGCCATCGGGGCTTCTTAGAACATATACCACGAACTTCGGAGTAAATAATACAAGCTCGAAAGTAGATCATGGTTCACAAAGCAGAGGATACAATTTACCAAAGGCATCATGTATCCGAGGAAAAGCTCACCAGCTTATTTAATATGGAGGACGTTGTCGGATAAAATCCGACAAAAGGGTCTGGTGGTCCACAAGGGATCTGATGTGAGCATCAGTACTCAACCAGAGGAAGAAAGAATGCAAGGAGATCAGATTATAGAAACAACTGACGAACTCAAAAGCTCAAATGCAAAGGAATTATGAATTCCAAGACAAGGGATCAGAAGCAATGCTCTGATTAGGGATGGATAAGTTGAATAGCCTTCGGGGTACAATCGATGACGATTTGATTGGTCGAGATCCAGCTCATGTTAAAAATGATGTCTGAGCCGGAAGGATGAATTCTAGGATCTGATGGAGGATTGCGAGCATTCGCAACATATTGAATCAATGGACTCAAAAAGATAATGTCAAAGGGTGCCAATAAGATTTCGAGACTTATGGGATTAATCATAATGCTAGTAAGCAAGAATTTCAAGAGCAATAGGCTCCTGAGGATTTTCGGAAGATCGAATGGTATTCTGAACACTTTTGTGATATACTTGAATCCACTGGGGATGAGCGGATACTCGGTAAGTGCGAGAATTATCCGTAGGGGTATTCAGGTGACAAAGAACAGCAAGGCAGTAAGCTCAAGGATTCTCGGAACAACAGAGAGAATTTCGGGGTATCTTGTAGTAACAAGATCAACTGGGAAACATTGTATGAGTGGCGAGTATACGAGGTTATCCATAGGAGTTTATCGATGAAAGGGAATTGCAAAAGCGATAAACACAAGTTCTCGGGTTATCAGCGGAGAGTATCTTCAGGGTCTTCACGGGCAGCAGACGATCATCAGTAATAAGGGGCTCTCCGGGTGAAAGTGATAACGAGATCCTAATGTTAGATTTAGCAAAATTCACTTAACCCGAATAGAAGAGAGATCAGAGTCCCAGAGTATAGACAAGGAGTAAAAGATCCTAATACCACCCAATGGCGACGTGGGACCGTAAGCCACACAGCCATGTTAGTAAAAGTTTTTCAATGACTAGACTCGACTTCGGCCAAGGAGTTGGAAAGGGGGATTCCTACAGGCAGTTGGCTCTGATACCAACTTGTGACGCCCCCGATTTGACCGTACACTAATCATGCACGCAAATGTGTACGATCAAGATCAGGGACTCACGGGAAGATATCACAACACAACTCTACAACATAAATAAGTCATACAAGCATCATAATACAAGCCAGGGGCCTCGAGGGCTCGAATACAATTGCTCGATCATAGACGAGTCAGCGGAAGCAACAATATCTGAGTACAGACATAAGTTAAACAAATTTTCCTTAAGAAGGCTAGCACAAAAGTAGCAACGATCGAAAAGGCAAGGCCTCCTGCCTGGGACCTCCTAACTACTCCTCGAAGCCGAACTCCATGTCGAATCATCCTCGGGATCTCTAGCTCCTGGACTCCAGCATCTGGTTGCGACAATCAGGTATAGAAAGGGGAAAAGAGGGAGAAAAGCAACCGTGAGTACTCATCCAAAGTACTCACAAGCAAGGTGCTACACTACATATGCATGTGTATATGTGTAAAGGGGCCATATCAGTGGACTGAATTGCAGAATGCCAGAATAAGAGGGGGATAGCTAATCCTGTCGAAGACCACGCTTCTGGCAGCCTCCATCTTGTAGCATGTAGAAGAGAGTAGATTGAAGTCCTCCAAGTAGCATTGCATAGCATAATCCTACCCGGCAATCCCCTCCTCGTCGCTCTGTTAGAGAGCGATCACCGGGTTGTATCTGGCACTTGGAAGGGTGTGTTTTATTAAGTATCCAGTTCTAGTTATCATAAGGTCAAGGTACAACTCCGGGTCATCCTTTTACCGAGGGACACGGCTATTCGAATAGATAAACTTCCCTGCAGGGGTGCACCACATAACCCAACACGCTCGATCCCATTTGGCCGGACACACTTTTCTGGGTCATGCCCGGCCTCGGAAGATCAACACGTCGCAACCCCACCTAGGCTCAACAGAGAGGCAACACGCTGGTCTAAATCCTATGCGCGCAGGGGTCTGGGCCCATCACCCATTGCACACCTGGACGTTGCGAGGGCGGCCGAAAGCAGACCTAGCCTAGCAGGCGTTCCAGTCCAATCCGGCGCGCGCCGCTACGTCGCTGACGTCAAGAAGAGCTTCGGCTGATACCACGACGCCGGGATACCCATAACTACTCCCGCGTAGATGGTTAGTACGTATAGACCAAATGGCCAGACTCAGATGAAATACCAAGATCTCGTTAAGCGTGTTATTTATCCGCGAACGCCGACCAGGGCCAGGCCCACCTCTCTCCTAGGTGGTCTCCACCTGCCCTATCGCTCCGCCATAAAGTAACAGTCGGGGGCCGTCAGGAACCCAGGCCCACCTCTACCGGGATGGAGCCACCTGTCCTTTCAGCCCCCTCATCAGAATCACTTACGGGTACTCAACGAGCCGACCCGACTTTAGTCACCACATGTGTCATGTATAGAGTATATAAGTATATACCCGTGATCACCTCCCGAAGTGATCACGGCCCAGTAGTATAGCATGACAGACGGACAAGAGTGTAGGGCCTCTGATGGAACACTAGCATCCTATACTAAGCAGTAGGATAGCAGGTAAGGGTAACAACTGTAGCAACAATGACAGGCTATGCATCAGGATAGGATTAACGGAAAGCAGTAACATGCTACACTACTCTAATGCAAGCAGTATAGAGAAGAATAGGCGATATCTGGTGATCAAGGGGGGGGGGCTTGCCTGGTTGCTCTGGCAAGTAGGAGGGGTCGTCAACTCCGTAGTCGAACTTGGGGTCGCCGGTAGTCTCGGGGTCTACCGGAAAGAAGTAACGGAGGGGGAACACAATAAATAACAGAGCAATCAAAGCAACACAAAGCGTAACATGACAATACGCGGTGCTAGGTGTGCCCTAACGCGGTAGTAGGTGATATCGGCAAAGGGGGGAAACATCCGGGAAAGTTTTCCCGAAGTTTGCATTTTTTGGACAGATGAAACGGAGGGGGAAAGTTGCAAGTTTGCTACCCTAGGGACGTCTGGCGGACGAACGGACTGCGTATTCGGATTTGGCTCGTCGTTCTGAGCAACTTTCATGTAGAAAGTATTTTCATCTGAGCTACGGTTTAAAAGATATGATTTTCTAAAGATTTACTAATTTCTGGAATTTAATTAATCATTTAATTTAGTTCAAAATTGGATTTATGACATCAGCATGATGTCATGCTGACATCAGCAGTCAACAGGGGTTGACTAAGTCAAACTGACATGTGGGTCCAGTGGGACCCACCTGTCATTCTCTGTTTAGGTTAATTAGGTTTTAGCTAAACTAATTACTATTTAATTAAATTAGCTAGGTAATTAGATTAATTTAAACATGATTAATTAACTTAATTAATTTAGTTAATTAATTAATTAATTAATTAATTAGTTAAATTTATTTTTACTATTTGCTTTATTTATATTATTATTCTTTTTCTTTTTTTTGTTAGTTATTTTTCTGTTTTGTTTCTTTTCTTTTTATT
>NC_057808.1:138095987-138163925 GCF_018294505.1 Triticum aestivum
TACTGTTTTACTTTTAGTTTTCTTTTATTTTAGTTTTATAAAAATTATCACTAGCACTTAAATTAATACTTTTAAATATACTATTGCCACATTAATTCTCAACCCAAATTAAAATAGTTTAATATTTTATAAAATTCAAAAGGCATTTATTTTAATATTTAAACCTCTATTTTAATTATTTTGAACACTTAAACATTTTATTAAAGTTAGGTTTCTCCACCATTATTATCTATGCAATATTTGGTTCACTCCGAACATTTTAGTTTTAATATTTGAAAACTTTTATTGTTTGCTTGATTTTGAACTTTGAATTTTGGACCGGTTTTGATCTAACGATAGATTAGCAACAGTAACGGAGGTAACGTGGCACCATTAGCGTGGGATTACTATAGCTTAATTACCCGGGCGTCACAAGGTGTCTCGGTCATGTCTACATAGTTCTCGAACCCAAATGGTCCGCACGCTTAAAGTTACGATGACAGTTATATTATGAGTTTATATGTTTTGATGCACCGAAGGTTGTTCGGAGTCCCGGATGTGATCACGGACATGACGAGGAGTCTCGAAATGGTCGAGACATAAAAATTGATATATTGGACGACTATATTCGTGTGACACCCAAAAATTTTATTTTGGCTTTATCAAAATCTTTATTTGATTTGAAGGAGGGTATTTAAATCTTTCTTCTAAAGAACTCTCCCTCTCAAAGATTTTCTTTTATGACAAGTATTTTTGTTTGGATTCACCCAAGACTTGATTTTTGGTCTTGGAGGTCTTTCCATCTTATGTGGACTCAACACAAATGTTTTTCATTTGGGGAAAGTTTTTGAAAATCTTTTTAGAATAGCCTATGGCATTTGGAGTGATCCTTTTCCTTTTTAAAAAAAACTCCTCTTGCCATGACATGAGTGGAAATCCCCTCCCAAAAGCCATCTCCCATCTTTGTGTCAAGATATACTTCAAATCCAGCAAGTTGGACCTCCCCATGATTTTTCTTCCATTTATTTCTTATCAAAAATATTTTCTGCCTTCTACTTTGGCTCTTGGAGATTTATAAAGGAACTACCTTTTCTCCTTTGAGTTTTGCCTCCAAACCATTTTCCCTGGCTAGTCCTTAGAGCCCTCAACCAAGATTCATGATGATCCACTGGTCTCCAGTTCAAAAATTTCAAATTGTGCTTGCTGCAAGTTTGGACCATATTTGCCAAATTTGATGAAATTCATTTGTTTTCTCCTCCTAAAAATCTGAGAAAATTCAGGCAGCCTCTGGATGCATTGAGAGGTCACCTCACCAAGTCCCAGCTCCAGAATTTTTTTTCTTCATGCCAAATCATTTCATCGAACACCTGAAGGGCACTCTTACTGTCAAGTTCAGAAGTTCGGTGATACAGTTTCAGTGAGCCACTGTCGTTTTCTTCAGAGCCCCTTCTCGATCTCGCCAGTAGCCGCGGTGGCGCCGTGCGCCCTGTGCTTCCTTCTTATCCCCTGCGCCGCACGATCGCCTGGAGGCTTCCGGTCGTCGGCGACGAGCAGGAGGAGGTGCGCCACCCCGTGAGAGAGGCGCAGCGTTGTACGGCGCCGTCTAGCGCCGCCCAAGCCACCAGAGGCCACTGCGTGGCCATCCACTCACCTGTGCACGCCGCAGGTCCATCGTTGTGAACTGGTAGGCGCGGAGTGCGCTCCCTGCCGCCGCCGTGCCCGTACGGCCGTTCCGTCGAGGGCCAGTGCATTACGCAAGCCCGACCGAGGTTTGAGCAGAGAAACGGCGCCAGTGATCCTCCCTGAAGATGCCTAGCCTCCTAAACCCCCTGCCCAACCTCTGCCTCGCCGTAATTGCTCGCCGGAGCTATCCCATTCACGGCCACCCCCTCGGATCGCCTATAAAAGGAGGCCCCGAGCTCGAACTCGAACCCGCACCACCTCTACACACCACCAGTACCACGCCAAGCCACTGGGAGAGCCCCGAGGGAGTCTTCTTCCCCAACTCCGGCCGCCTCGACCCGCTTCGGGATCCAGCGCGATTCACTCCCGTGCGTGCAACCCCACCCCTCAACTCTTGCCAGTAGTCTCCTAATGCATCCACTCTTCTGACCCGCGCATCAATTTGAAGCTTGCAGCACCCACCGGAGCATTCCAACATCGCCCAAACCACCGTCCGCCGGAGATAGTGTTGCCGTCGACATGGTGCTCTCCAACGGCCAAGTCCACCACCCACCGACGCGGAAGAACACCCTGAAACTGTTGGTACCCTCCGATCTCTCTGCCTCGCCGTGGTTCAACGCCGGCGACCACCGCAGCCTTCGGGCGCCGGCAAGCTCCGTTGGGAGTTTTGAACCTGACGGGTGGGACCCCCCCGTCAGCCTCTCTCCTTTCTCCCTCGAACCATTTCCTGAAAGCGCCTTCGGGCAAAACGTGTTTTCCTTCTGGGCTGACGTATTCCTTGCCGAACTGTTTTCTGGTTTTTCAAACAAGTCCTTGGTTCTTTTCAGTTTCATCACAGATCAGTCCTTGGACTAAAACCCTTATATCTTTTTAATAAAAGATGCTTTTTGATTGATTCTTTTTCTGTCAGTATTATATTTTTGTCTAATTTTTTATAGTATTTATTTGGGAAAATTTTGGAACAATTTTTATGCACGCAACGATTTTCACGTTAGTGTACGGTTTCGTTATACCGTAGGTTTCGGAGGAGGTGACGGAGCCACGAACTTCGCCGAGCTAGACTCCGACTTCTCCAAACCAGGCAAGCATGTTTGAACCTTTGATATGATAGGTGTTTTGCATGTTTGCTTGAATGGTTTGTGCATGGCATATGAGCATCGGTGAGTATTACGTTGCAATGCAAGGCAACTAACCCTGTGTTTCGAAGTTACTGTGATCTTTGATGGGAGATGACCTGATCATGTGGTGACATGAAAGGTAGTAAGATGGTATTGTTGTAGCATACCAGTCTTACGTCATCCGATAAACTCCGACGTTAACGTGGACTGAGCCACGTTACCGTCCTCCCCCTTTCGTGCTGCCACATGTTTTCTGCAAAGAATATGGTTTAGTAAGTTGCTAACCTCTTTCCTTGTACACACCAAATAGAGGGGCCGGAATGAGGGTTCCATGGCCCTGGATTAAATCCAGTCATCCGGTCAGGGGGCATGGGTGTTTCCGGTTGGGACCGAGAGGGGGGCACCCCTTAGAGCGCGCGGTATAAATTTGATCCCATGCTACGCGAGGTTGTAGCCTCCCCATCTCAAAGTTTTTCTTGAACGTTGCCGAGGGTGATTGCTGGCATCGGAATGTTGAATGGGTGTGTACTGGTTAGATGTGTTTCTCCTAAAACACCGTAAACGGAACTAGTCCCTTGTGACTACTGAAATCCGTTGGCTGTGGTTAAATAGTACAAACTCTGCAGAGTCAAATCCTTCCGAGTCATCGTGTCCATGGTCAAGGACCTTGGCCAGTATATCCATATCCATGTCAGTCCCTATGTCAGTCCCCGTGGTAAATCCCCGGTGAACAAGCTTGAGTGGTAAACCCGGTTGAATTGTTATTCCTGTGGATGGACTAACCTCTTATTTATTTCGTACCTGAATATTCCCTTGAAATGACTTAAATTCATGAGCCACTGGAATATTAAGTTATGAGATATAAGCCCTTTATGTGATGTCGCTCAGACGTCCGACTGTGGCACTCTTGTCATTTACTTTCAATGTAAGCCCTTTATGTGATGTCGCTCAGACGTCCGACTGTGGCACGCTCGTTATTTACTTTTGATATAAGCCCTTTATGTGATGTCGCTCAGACGTCCGACTATGGCACGCCCGTTATTTACTTTTGATATAAGCCCTTTACGTGATGTCGCTTAGACGTCCGACTGTGGCACGCACTGCCATTTATATTCCATTATAAGCCCTTTATGTGGTGTCGCCTTGACGCCCGACTGCGGCATTGTTATTTCATTTGTATCCTTCCGAGGAGTCATTCAGACACTCGATTGGCCTTCAGTATTACATTGGGATTTTGGGAGGACTACCGCCCGACTTCCCTTTTATTTCCCATGCATTGCTATCTCATTGTCTGAGTGCGCTCTATTAATCTGTTCATTTGCATCATGTTTACATCTGTTATATCTTATGTCCGAACTGTCTTGCGAGTACTTTCATAGTACTCACCTGGCTTGTTGATTTGGCCAGATGTTGACGAAGGCGATCTCATGGATGAAGAGTTTGATAGTGAGTCCGACGCCTAGAGGAGTCCCAGTCAGTCCCGTGCGATCCTGGATATTGGTCACTTGTATTATATACGCTTCCGCCACCCGCAATAAGAATCCTCGAGCCTCACTCCGACACTCAAAGAGCTGTTAGATTCAGCAGTCATGTCACCCACTTCACTGTGACATATCCACCACTGCTTTTATTGTGAGTCAGTAGTTATGCCACCCTTCCCGCCTTTGTGTGTAATATCGGCGTGCTTGTAATAAATTGTTGAGCAGCCTCCGCTCAACCTTGTATTATATTTAGTACTCCTGGTTTTTCTTCTGTGATCAAGAAATTGTCTGCCAGTGAGAAGGATTCTTCTCTACTGGTCCGTAAAAGGGATCGGTTTCTCAATAAATATTTTTATTGGAAAACCGGTCGTGACAAGCTTGGTACCAGAGCCAGGCTGACTGTAGGAAGCCACTAGGTGCAATCGCTAATTGGTTGTTAGCGTCTTTAGTGCTTTTTCAGCATTTTGCAAATGTAGCTATTTTCTGTTGGTCATTATAAATTTATGATTTGACTACTCAGAATTTTTGCCTACTTTTGTAGATGGCTGGCAGCGACTGCGAGACTCGGGTGTTCACTAATGTGCCCGAGGGGTTTGTCAAACTTCTCGTCTCCATCACCAAGCTCACGATCGGGCCAGCGACTTGTCCGGAGTTCACGCTTTACCAACACAAGCTCAGCGACGACGTGTCTATGCACCAGGCCGTGGTGCAATTCAAGGGAGGACGTTCTGCGTCTCGCCACTTCCGTTTTGTGGGAAGGGCCATGCCTACGGAGAGGCATGCCATGCAGATGGCTGCCCGTGAGGTGATAGCTCGCCTTCGGGACATTCTTCCTTCGATGAAGACTCGTCGCTACCGCTACCTCCCATGCCATGTGCCATATACTTGTCACTATGCATTCGCCTGCCATAGGGGAGAGCGAGATGAAGCTATCGAGATGCTTGTTGAGTATCTCAAAGCTCTGGAGGAAGCTTTCGACAACCTCGTGGACGATCTTGTGGCTGCCCGCATGGACTTAGTTCGGGGCTGTTCTGCCAACAGGAGGGAGCTTCTCCACATGGCACCGCCACTGACGTTCGTCTCGTCCTCAGCATCCTATTCACCAGCCATTTTGGCCACCGCTCGCCGTCTGCCTACCACTGAGGAGTTCGACCAGGTCATTGCTCCTACTCCAGTCAGAGCTGCACCACCTGCCGCACCCACACTACCGCCTGTCGCACCCGCGCCATCTCCTCAGCGCAGTGCTTCGCGCCTGGAGCCTATTAGGGAGGAGGTGGAGGTTGAATCTCCTGCACCGCTGGGTCTTACCCTCGGCAGGGGGAAGGACATCTTCACCATCTCCGACTGAGTGCGCCTAGTCGCCGCGCGATGTGTCTGCATGTATGATATGTTTTATATGTACATAAGTTTGTAGTAATTGTGTGCGCATCATGTAGGATCCCGGAGGAGTGTGCTAGCCTAAATAACATGTCAGGAGTGTGTACGTACATCCTGAGTGATGTATCGTGTGTTTGCGTATCGCGTGTAAGATATGTTGAGCAGTCCTTCTCCGTGCGCAATCAATTATGTTCTTGAAAAATCTTGAGGTCTTTTAAAGTTTTTCGTCCTTGCAAAATTTTTCTTGTGCCACACAGTTCTTCTCATGAGTTTTGCAAAAAAATACCCCAGAGTGGAAAATGTCTCGTCCGTGGAGTCATTCCATGCCAAATCCACCAGAAGAAGTTTATGGAACACAGACAAGCAACAACTTCACTCAGGGGCAGTCTAGTCAACAGGACAGCGAGGCAGCTTTATCTCAAGTATGCCGCCTTTTCGAACAAAGCCAACAGCAACACCAAGAAATGATGAATCACGTCATCAATATGGGAAATCACCGTGAGCCATACCAACCACACTCCAAGTTGTCTGAACTACAGAAGACACGCCCTCCAACGTTTGCTCACACTGATAGGCCACTTGAAGCCGATGATTGGCTTCGAGACATCGAAAGAAAGTTGATTATTGCTCAATATTCTGATCATGAGAAGGTGCTTTATGCACCTCACTACCTCATTGGAGCAGCTGCAACATGGTGTGAGAACTTCCTACACATGCATCCCAGTGAACATAACATCGCCTGGGAAGAGTTTAAGGGAGGCTTTCGTGGGGCACACATCCCCAGGAGCATCATAAAAATCAAGAAAAGAGAATTTGATGACCTCAAGCAGAGAGGCATGACAGTGACGGAATACAACAGTCAGTTTACCCAGCTATCTCGTTATGCCTACGATGAGCATATGACTGAGAACAAAAGGATGGAAAAAAATTTGGACGGCCTGGCACCAGCACTAAAATGCCAACTGGTCGTACACACTTTCCCAGATTTCAAAACTCTGGTTGACAAAGCCATTACGTTGGAGAATGAGCGTCGCAGTCTAGAGGATATTAGTAAGCGAAAAAGGGACAAAACGACTCTTGCTCACAACAACCAAAGCAAGACTGATGTTCAGAGGAATGAAGCAAGAAAATCCACGACTACTGCTCTAAGGCCAACCAGACAGTTTCATTCAAGGGACAAGGACTTTACATACCATCCAGGGGTCACTTGCTATGCTTGTGGAGAGGAAGGGCACTATGCCAAACAGTGCCCAAAACCAAGGAACTCGGCCCCCAAGCTGAACAATGGTGGGAATAATCCAGCCCCCAAGCGTAACAATTTCAATCCGAACAACAATCACAGGAAGGGTCACCTGAACCATGTGACCAAGGAAGAAGCACAGAATGCCCCAGACATCGTACTCGGTACGTTCCCTGTCAACACAGTACCCGCCACGGTTTTGTTTGATTCTGGAGCTTCTCACTCGTTCATTTCGAAGAGTTTTGTTTTGCAACATGGTTTTCCGATACTTCCTTTGGAAAAATCTATGATTACCAAGTCCCCCGGGAATAAGCAGATCACTCAGAGTTACTGCCAAGGAGTGATTATTGAATTCGAAGGACTAAAGTTTCAGGCTAATCTCATTGTGTTGGAAAATAAAGGACTGGATGTTATCCTAGGGATGGACTGGTTGACCACCAACAAGGGATTTATTGACTGTTTCAATCGGACTGTGATTCTCACTCATCATCACGGCAAGACAATAAAAGTTACAGCTCAAGAGAGACCACGGTCACGGCAACCAAAGTTGAACAAAGTGGACATTTCAGAACTGAGAAAAGTTCCAGTGGTGTGCGAGTTTCCCGACGTATTTCCAGAAGAACTACCAGGCATGCCACCAGACCGAGAGATAGAGTTCAGCATTGAACTAGCACCTGGCACCACCCCCAGCTACAAGAAACCTTATAGAATGGCACCATCCGAGTTGGTAGAATTGAAGAAGCAAATAAAGGAATTACTGGACAAAGGATTTATTCGAGCCAGCTCCTCACCTTGGGGTTCACCAGTATTATTCGCCAAGAAAAAGGAAGGGACACTGAGATTATGTATAGACTATCGAGCTCTCAATATGGTCACCATCAAAAACAAATATCCGATGCCATGGATAAATGACCCATTTGACCAGCTCGCACAAGCCAAGGTGTTCTCAAAGATTGATTTAAGATCGGGATATCATCAATTAAAAGTACGGACAGAAGATATCCCTAAGATAGCATTCACCTCCAGATACGGATTATATGAGTTCACAGTAATGCCATTTGGACTGACGAACGCCCCCGCATATTTCGTCCACCTCATGAACAAAGTGTTTATGAAATTTATGGACAAATTTGTTGTGGTGTTCATTGACGATATTCTGGTATACTCAAGGACACCAGAAGAACATGCTGAACATCTCAGAATTGTATTGGGAGAACTAAGGAAACATCAATTGTACACCAAATTTAGCAAGTGTGAATTTTGGCTAAGACAAGTTGGTTTTCTAGGCCATATATTGACCCAAGAAGGCGTGGCCGTAGACCCAGAAAAGGTCAAAGCCATACTTGACTGGAAACCACCAACCAACGTAACAGATGTACGGAATTTCCTAGGAATGGCTGGATATTACCGAAGATTTATTGAAGGATTCTCCACTGTAGCAAAACCAATGACACAGTTGCTCAAGAAAGACAAGAAATTTGTATGGACGGAAGCGTGCGAGAAAAGCTTCCAAGAGCTCAAGAAGAAACTAACAACAACACCGGTTTTGGTTGTGCCAGACATACACAAGAGTTTTGAATTGTATTGTGACGCATCCCGGAAGGGCCTCGGATGCGTATTGATGCAGGACGGCAAAGTTGTCGCATATGCTTCCAGGCAACTACAGAAGCATGAGGAAAATTATCCTACTCATGACTTAGAGCTAGCAGCAGTCATCCATGCACTCAAAGAGTGGAGGCACTTTCTACTGGGAAATCGTTGTGAAATATATACGGACCATAAGAGCCTTAAATATATTTTCACACAACCAGAGCTAAATTTACGACAACGACGCTGGTTGGAATTAGTCAAGGACTATGATGTCGGCATTCACTACCATCCAAGGAAAGCAAATGTAGTAGCAGATGCTCTTAGTCGGAACCCCAGCCCGGGCAACGACAATCCACCGAACTTGAGACCTGAGTTTCAGCAGGAGTTCGCTAAACTCAACATGGTGATAGTCTCAGAGGGCACCGTAACAAATCTGGAGATACAACCCACCCTAATGGAACAAATTAAGAAGGCTCAGCATGGACATCCCAGCATCGAAGGTATAAAGAGGAAAATGAGCCTTGGCAAAGCTTCAGAGTTCGTCACAGACAATGAGGGAATATTATGGTACGGGGACAGACTTTGCGTACCAAACATTGAGGAACTCAAGCAACAAATCCTAACCGAAAGCCACACCGCCCCATATTCGATCCACCCTGGAGGAACCAAAATGTACAAAGACATTCAGGAAAGATTTTGGTGGCACGGTATGAAAAGGGATATAGCCACATTCATCGCTTGTTATGATTCGTGTCAGCGCATTAAAGCTGAGCACCAAAAACCAGCGGGGCTGCTACAGCCAAACAGGATACCTGAGTGGAAATGGGATGAAATTGGAATGGACTTCATCGTCGGACTACCTCGATCACAACGCGGAAATGATGCCATATGGGTCATCACAGATAGGCTAACCAAGGTAGCACATTTCATTCCCGTGAAGACGACCTACTCCACTCAAAGGCTAGCTAAGCTCTATCTCTCCCGTATAGTTTGTCTGCATGGAGTCCCAAAGACTATAATATCCGACCGAGGCACTCAATTTGTCTCTAAATTCTGGGATCACTTACAACAAGCTCTGGGCACGCAACTAGCATTCAGTACAGCGTACCACCCTCAGACTGATGGACAAACGGAACGCGTGAACCAAATCCCAGAGGACATGCTGAGAGCCTGTGTGCTCACCTATGGAGCCAGTTGGGAAGAAAGTTTGCCGTATGCCGAGTTTGCTTACAACAACAGTTACCAAGCCAGCCTACAAATGGCACCTTTTGAAGCATTGTACGGGTGGAGATGTCGTACCCCACTAAATTGGTCAGAAACAGGTGACAGTCGTATCTTCGGCCCAGACATGCTCAAGGAAGCCGAGGAGAAAGTTAAACAGATCAGGGACAGACTCAAGACAGCTCAAAGCTGACAAAAGAGCTATTACGATTGAAAACATCATGAGGTCAGCTTAGAACCCAGTGATTACGTATACCTACGAGTGCCTCCTATGCGAGGCCTGCAACGGTTCAAAATTAAAGGGAAGCTAGCCCCGAGATTTATTGGACCCTTTTGTATAGTTGCACGAAGAGGCACAGTAGCCTACCAGCTAGACCTACCCAAAGAGCTGTCAGACATCCACGACGTGTTCCACGTCTCACAGTTGAGGAAATGTGTGAGCAACCCGGAGAAGCATGTATCTTATGAGAGCATTGACGTGCAACCAGACCTCACCTACAGAGAGCGGCCAGTAAAGATATTGGAAGAGTCTGAAAGGAGAACCCTCCAGAAAACAACAAAATTTTTCAAGGTTCAGTGGAGCAATCACACCGAGGATGAAGCAATATGGGAGAGAGAGGATTTTCTTCAGGCAGAGTACCCACATCTATTTGAGGATCAGCTGAAATCTCGGGGACGAGATTTTTCCTAAGGGGGTAGGTGTTGTGACACCCAAAAATTTTATTTTGGCTTTATCAAAATCTTTATTTGATTTGAAGGAGGGTATTTAAATCCTTCTTCTAAAGAACTCTCCCTCTCAAAGATTTTCTTTTATGACAAGTATTTTTGTTTGGATTCACCCAAGACTTGATTTTTGGTCTTGGAGGTCTTTCCATCTTATGTGGACTCAACACAAATGTTTTTCATTTGGGGAAAGTTTTTGAAAATCTTTTTAAAATAGCCTATGGCATTTGGAGTGATCCTTTTCCTTTTCAAAAAAAATCCTCTTGCCATGACATGAGTGGAAATCCCCTCCCAAAAGCCATCTCCCATCTTTGTGTAAAGATATACTTCAAATCCAGCAAGTTGGACCTCCCCATGATTTTTCTTCCATTTATTTCATATCAAAAATATTTTCTGCCTTCTACTTTGGCTCTTGGAGATTTACAAAGGAACTACCTTTTATCCTTTGAGTTTTGCCTCCAAACCATTTTCCCTCGCTAGTCCTTAGAGCCCTCAACCAAGATCCATGATGATCCACTGGTCTCCAGTTCAAAAATTTCAAATTGTGCTTGCTGCAAGTTTGGACCATATTTGCCAAATATGATGAAATTCATTTGTTTTCTCCTCCTAAAAATCTGAGAAAATTCAGGCAGCCTCTGGATGCATTGAGAGGTCACCTCACCAAGTCCCAGCTCTAGAAATTTTTTTCTTCATGCCAAATCATTTCGTCGAACACCTGAAGGGCACTGTTACTGTCAAGTTCAGAAGTTCAGTGATACAGTTTCAGTGAGCCAGTGTCGTTTTCTTTAGAGCCCCTTCTCGATCTCGCCAGTAGCCGCGGTGGCGCCGTGCGCCCTATGCTTCCTTCTTATCCCCTGCGCCGCACGATCGCCTGGAGGCTTGCGGGCGTCGGCGACGAGCAGGAGGAGGTGCGCCACCCCGTGAGCGACGGCAGCAGCGCCCTTTGCGGCTGCCAGAGAGAGGCGCAGCGTTGGACGGCGCCGTCCAGCGCCGCCCAAGCCACCAGAGGCAACCGCGTGGCCATCCACTCACCTGTGCACGCCGCAGGTCCATCGTCGTGAACTGGTAGGCGCGGAGCGCGCTCCCTGTCGCCGCCGTGCCCGTACGGCCGTTCCGTCGAGGGCCAGTGCATTACGCAAGCCCGACCGAGGTTTGAGCAGAGAAACGGCGCCAGTGATCCTCCCTGAAGATGCCTAGCCTCCTAAACCCCCTGCCCAACCTCTGCCTCGCCGTAATTGCTCGCCGGAGCTATCCCGTTCACGGCCACCCCCTCGGATCGCATATAAAACGAGGCCCCAACTCGAACTCGAACCCGCACCACCTCTACACACCACCAGTACCACGCCAAGCCACTGGGAGAGCCTCGAGGGAGTCTTCTTCCCCAACTCCGGCCGCCTCGACCCGCTTCGGGATCCAGCGCGATTCCCTCCCGTGCGTGCACCCCCACCCCTCAACTCTTGCCAGTAGTCTCCTAATGCATCCACTCTTCTGACCCGCGCATCAATTTGAAGCTTGCAGCACCCACCAGAGCATTCCAACATCGCCCGAACCACCGTCCGCCGGAGATAGTGTCGCCGTCGACGTGGTGCTCTCCAACGGCCAAATCCACCACCCACCGACGCGGAAGAACACCCTGAACCTGTTGGTACCCTCCGATCTCTCTGCCTCGCCGTGGTTCAATGCCGGCGACCACCGCAGCCTTCGGGCGCCGGCGAGCTCCGTTGGGAGTTTTGAACCTGACGGGTGGGACCCCCCCGTCAGCCTCTCTCCTTTCTCCCTCGAACCGTTTCCTGAAAGCGCCTTCGGGCAAAACGTGTTTTCCTTCTGGGCTGACGTATTCCTTGCCGAACCGTTTTCTGGTTTTTCAAACAAGTCCCTGGTTCTTTTCTGTTTCATCACAGATCAGTCCTTGGACTAAAACCCTTATATCTTTTTAATAAAAGATGCTTTTTGATTGATTCTTTTTCTGTCAGTCTTATATTTTTGTCTAGTTTTTTATAGTGTTTATTTGGAAATTTTTTGGAACAATTTTTATGCACGCAACGATTTTCACGTTAGTGTACGGTCTCGTTATACCGTAGGTTCCGGAGGAGGTGACGGAGCCGCGAACTTTGCCGAGCTAGACTACGACTTCTCCGAACCAGGCAAGCATGTTTGAACCTTTGATATGATAGGTGTTTTGCATGTTTGCTTGAATGGTTTGTGCATGGCATATGAGCATCGGTGAGTATTACGTTGCAATGCAAGGCAACTAACCCTGTGTTTCGAAGTTACTGTGATCTTTGATGGGAGATGACCTGATCATGTGGTGACATGAAAGGTAGTAAGATGGTATTGTTGTAGCATGCCAGTCTTACGTCATTCGATAAACTCCAACGTTAACGTGGACTGAGCCACGTTACCGTCCTCCCCCTTTCGTGCTGCCACATGTTTTCTGCAAAGAATACGGTTTAGTAAGTCGCTAACCTCTTTCCATGTACACACCAAATAGAGGGCTGGAATGAGGGTTCCATGGCCCTGGATTAAAGCCAGTCATCCGGTCAGGGGGCATGGGTGTTTCCGGTTTGGACCGAGAGGGGGGCACCCCTTAGAGCGCGCGGTATAAATTTGATCCCATGCTACGCGAGGTTGTAGCCTCCCCGTCTCAAAGTTTTTCTTGAACGTTGCCGAGGGTGATTCCTGGCATCGGAATGTTGAATGGGTGTGTACTGGTTAGATGTGTTTCTCCTAAAACACCGTAAACAGAACTAGTCCCTTGTGACTACTGAAATCCGTTGGCTGTGGTTAAATAGTGCAAACTCTGCAGAGTCAAATCCTTCCGAGTCATCGTGTCCATGGTCAAGGACCTTGGCCAGTATATCCATATCCATGTCAGTCCCTATGTCAGTCCCCGTGGTAAATCCCCGGTGAACAAGCTTGAGTGGTAAACCCGGTTGAATTGTTATTCCTGTGGATGGACTAACCTCTTATTTATTTCGTACCTGAATATTCCCTTGAAATGACTTAAATTCATGAGCCACTGGAATATTAAGTTATGAGATATAAGCCCTTTATGTGATGTCGCTCAGACGTCCGACTATGGCACTCTTGTCATTTACTTTCAATGTAAGCCCTTTATGTGATGTCGCTCAGACGTCCGACTGTGGCACGCTCGTTATTTACTTTTGATATAAGCCCTTTATGTGATGTCGCTCAGACGTCCGACTGTGGCACGCCCGTTATTTACTTTTGATATAAGCCCTTTACGTGATGTCGCTCAGACGTCCGACTGTGGCACACACTCCCATTTATATTCCATTATAAGCCCTTTATGTGGTGTCGCCTTGACGCCCGACTACGGCATTGTTATTTCATTTGTATCCTTCCGAGGAGTCATTTAGACACTCGATTGGCCTTCAGTATTACATTGGGATTTCGGGAGGACTACCGCCCGACTTCCCTTTTATTTCCCATGCATTGCTATCTCATTGTCTGAGTGCGCTCTATTAATCTGTTCATTTGCATCATGTTTATATCTGTTATATCTTATGTCCGAACTGTCTTGCGAGTACTTTCATAGTACTCACCTGGCTTGTTGATTTGGCCAGATGTTGACGAAGGCGATCTCATGGATGAAGAGTTTGATAGTGAGTCCGACGCCTAGAGGAGTCCCAGTCAGTCCCGTGCGATCCTGGATATTGGTCACTTGTATTATATACGCTTCCGCCACCCGCAATAAGAATCCTTGAGCCTCACTCCGACGCTCGAAGAGCTGTTAGATTCAGGAGTCATGTCACCCACTTCACTGTGACATATCCACCACCGCTTTTATTGTGAGTCAGTAGTTATGCCACCCTACCCGCCTTTATGTGTAATATCGGCGTGCTTGTAATAAATTGTTGAGCAGCCTCCGCTCAACCTTGTATTATATTTAGTACTCCTGGTTTTTCTTCTGTGATCAAGAAATTGTCTGCCAGTGAGAAGGATTCTTCTCTACTGGTCCGTAAAAGGAATCGTTTTCTCAATAAATATTTTTATTGGAAAACCGGTCGTGACAATTCGGACACCGGAAGTGTTCCGGAGAAGTTTCGGATTAAACCGGAGTGCCGAAGGGTTACCGGAACCCCCCGGGGAAGTATTGGGCCTTGGTGGGCCTTGAGGGGAGAGAGAGGGCAGCAGCCAGGAGGTGGCGCGCCCCCTCCCAAGGGGAGTCCTAGTTGGACTAGGAGAGGGGGGCGCAGCCCCCTTTCCCTCTCCCTCTCCCTCTCTTTCCTTCCCCCCTTCTTTCCTAGTAGGACTAGGAAAGGGGAGTCCTACTCCTACTAGGAAGAGGACTCCCCCTCTCTCCTTGGCGCGCCTAGGGCAGCCAGCCTCCCCCTTACTCCTTTATATACGGGGGCAGGGGGCACCTAAGGACACACTTGATATACGATATTTTAGCCGTGTGCGGTGCCCCCCTCCACCATATTACACCTCGATAATACCGTCGCAGAGCTTAGGCGAAGCCCTGCGTCGGTGGAACATCATCATCGTCACCACGCCGTCGTGCTGACGAAACTCTCCCTCAACACTCGGCTGGATCGGAGTTCGAGGGACGTCATCGAGCTGAACGTGTGTAGAACTTTGAGGTGCCGTACGTTCGGTACTTGATCGGTCGGATCGTGAAGACGTACGACTACATCAACCGCGTTGTGATAACGCTTCCGCTATCGGTCTACGAGGGTACGTAGACAACACTCTCCCCTCTCGTTGCTATGCATCACCATGATCTTGCGTGTGCGTAGGAATTTTTTTGAAATTACTACGTTCCCCAACAGGCAAGACCCTTGCCGGGGCACCCGGCAAGGCCCTTGCCGGGGCAACCGGCAAGGCCCTCACCAAGGACGCTAGCGGGACCATCGCCAGGCCCGCGCCAACCAAGCTTCCACCACCGTTCCCATGCAGCTGCCAGCCCAACCAGTTGGGCGGGCACCTATGTGGCAACATGCAGCTCCCAGGCCAACTCATCAAGTGCCTGTGTGGCGGCATCTAGATCTTCTTGAAGGCTCCACCACCACGCTACCTCAGCTGCCTGCCTGCCTACATGGCACCGCACGCATCACTGGCCGGGGCGCGTGTCAAAGCGAGGAGGAGCGGCGACGGACGGGACGGGCTTCTCCCCCGTCCCGGATAAAGCAAGGGGACACCTAAGCCACGCATTAAATGCGTCTTGTCCTGTAATACGAGCGATAGGCTCAGGGCACTGTACGCCTTTCCACCTCCTGTGTGCCACTGTGGCAGCCCCTTCTGACTATAAAAGGAGGCCCATGGCATACTGGAGAAGGATTCGGCTCTTTCGAACCACGCACTGACCACAGCTAGTTCGAGAGCTCAAGAACTCTCAGAAATACACCCACCAAAGCAGGACTAGGGTTTTACGCATCCTCGCGGCCCGAACCTGGGTAAACGATCCCTGTGCTGTCTACTAGCCCTGCTCTCCTCGCAACCCTGCGCCCCGACAACCGTAGTAGGGATTCTTGTGATCCCATAGGTGTCGTTCCACACCGACATCTTTGGAGCGCCAGGTAGGGGGCACAATTGTGAGAATCTGGTCTAGTAGTCAGCCTAGCAGTTCTTCGTCGCCATTGCTCCTAAGAAGAAGACGACCACGGCGATCGGCTCGTTGGGAGCCGAACGGCCCGTGCCGGTGCAGACGAGCAGTGGACCAGTCGTGGACAGGACCCAGGCCGCGAGCACCAGCATCGCCCAGGCAGTCAGAGCCTGGCGAGCGGCGTCGTTCGAGCGCCAGACGATCGGCCGCATGCCGCCAGATCCAAAGACGGAGCCGGGCCCCCCTGCAGGCGGCGCGGGTCCCTCCAGGGGTGTCGTTGCGGCCTCCAAGACGCTCACACCGGCGACCACCGCGCGCTCTTCCCATGGTGTCCGCGCCGAGCAGCGTCACCACGTTGGTGACCCTGGGCACAGCCGTGGGAAGAGCCATGTGCGTCAGGTCCAGCACACTCGCCGAAGTGCTGGCGGAAATGGCACGCAGCCGCTGGGTCGTAACAGAGCTCCTTCTAACGTAGTTAGAAGTCAAAGCGCGCCGCGATCCACGCAGCTGTGGCCGCCGCCCACGCCAGCGGAAGCTTTGGCGCGTGCACAGCTGCTCCTCGACCTTCCTCCTGCTGTGGAGAAGCTCGACGAGTGGAGGGCCACCATCCGGAGCCTCGTCGCCGTCGCAAACAAAGACGATCCGCGACCGGCGGGGCCCTCGGGTCTGCGCTCCACCGAGCCACCACATGCTGGCGCTGGGAGGACCGGGGGAGCTGCGGCCATGGTGCACTCTCCTCCTCCTCCTCGCCAGCCGCCGCGGGCGTCGGCCCGTCGCGACGACGCTTGTGATAAGATCTCCATAGCATCGTCCGACCCGTGAACCCTCCACGACCAGCGCGAGGTCCTTCGGGAGTGAGCTCACGAAGACGCTCGAACCACCGTCGAGCGCCGGCGCGAAACGCGCCGCCAGTCGAACAAGTGGGCGGGACCCGCTATGGACCACCCGGCACCGGGGGGCCCCGACGGCCTACCTTACGAGGTGGGCTGACCGACTTTTACCCGTGAGCTGAGGTAGTTCCAGTGGCCGTCCCACCGCACGTTCAAGCCCGACTTCGGCGAGAAGTACACTGGCAAGACCCATCCGTCCGAGTTCCTCAGCATCTACACCATCGCGATGCAGGCCGCTAGGGCTCGCGACGACAAGGTGCTTGCAACTATTTCCCGCTGGTGCTCAAGCCCAATGTGATGTCTTGGTTGATGCACTTGCCGGTGGATTCCATTTCTTCTTGGTCAGATCTGTGCCATGAGTTTGTTGGCGCCTTCACAGGAGGCCACCAAGCTCATGGCCAGGCCAGTGATCTGCATATCATTCCCTAGAAGGAAGGGGAGACCTTGCGCAAGTACATCCAGAGATTCAGCCGGGTGCAGTACAACATCCCCGACGTTCATCCCGCCGCTATGGTTAGCGCATTCCACCAGAACATGCGCAATCGCAAGATGCACGAGGAGCTGGCGATGACCAAGGTTAAGGATGTGGCCGAGCTCTACGTTCTGGCCGATAGGTGCGCCCGGGCTGAAGAGGGAAGGAAGTACCCCGGCGAAGACGCTGGTGCGGAAACCGACTCTACCGATGAAGACGCCGCCACCTCGACGAAGAAGAGTCGGCGTCGCAACAGGAAACGCAAAGGCAAGGCCATGCTTGCCGTTGAGGGATCTGACGATACCGGTGCTGCAAGAAGGTCAAGGCAGACGCCCCCCGGCAAGGAGATTGCCGGGTGCGCCGCCTGCCGGGCCTTGGCAGCTACCGACAAGCCAGGAAGCTCCGGCAAGCAATACTGCAAGATCCACCGCACCATGGGCCACGACCTCCAGAACGGCCGACAAGTCGAGCTGCTTGCTGAGAAGCAAAATGCTGAGTACGAAAGGCGGGACAAGGAGAAGGACCAGGACGGTGCTGAGGGATCCGGCAAGAAGCATGGCGGCCAAGGAGGCCGCCCTGGCAAGGACAACCAGCAAGAGAGGCCCGCCCAGGGCCGCGACAAGAAACAAGAAGACGATGATCACGACGAGGACGACGAGTCTGGTGAGCAATGGTTCCAGAAGGCTACGGAGGCCATGTGCGTCGATGGCGGCGCCTCGCTGCATACCTCTCATCGCCAGCTCAAGCAGTGGGCGCGTGAGACTACGGCAGTAGAGCCGTCGTTCGACACTCAGAAGCCGCTGAAGTGGTCCAGCACGCCCCTCATCTTTGACGCCGAGGGCCACCCTGACTGCACTACCGTGGTCGGGTGTTTGCCATTGTTGGTCTCACCAACGATACGCAACCTCAGGGTGAACAAGATGTTGGTTGACGACGGGGCCGGCCTGAACCTGATCTCGCCTGTCGTGATCAAAAGGTTGCAAATCCCTGATGGAGACCTCGAGGAAACGGGAACGTTTCAAGGGGTCAATCTAGGGAGGAGCCAGCCAAAGGGAAAGGTCACACTGCCCGTGACATTTGGAGGAGAGTTGAACTACAGGACGGAGAGGATCGACTTCGACGTGGCCGAGATCCCCTTGCCCTACAACGGGATCCTCGGCCGCCCGGCACTAGCCAAGTTCATGGCGGCGTCACACTACGCTTACAACATGCTAAAGATGCCCGGGCCGTTGACCATCATCTCCGTCCCCTCCGACAAGAAGGACGCGCTGATCTGCGCCGACCAACTCTACCGGGATGCAGTTGCAGCAGCTGCCATCAAGGCACCTGCTCCTGCCGCTGAAGGCCCGGGAGGGAAGAAGGAGCCCGGCAAGACCTCTCACACCCACTCCGGCAAGCGCACCTTCTCGGAGTGTTGTGCTAGCGTTGAGGACATGCCAGAGAGCTCTACCGACAAGTGCAAGAGATCCAGAGCCGAGCCGCCGCAGACCAAGAAGGTGCCCGTCGGGGAGGATGGCACGGGAAGGGCCTTCACCATAGGCTCCACCCTCGACAGCAAATAGGAAGGCGCGCTCGTCACCTTCCTGCGGGAAAATGTTGACGTGTTTGCATGGCAAGCGTCCGACATCCCCGGTGTTCCCAGGGAGGTGATTGAGCACCACCTGGCTGTCTGCCCCCACGTGCGGCCCGTCAAGCAAAAGGTCAGAAAGCAGGCTCTGGAAAGGCAGGAGTTCATCACAGAGGAGATCAGGAAGTTGGAAGCGGCAGGTTTGGTGAGAGCAGTGCTCCACCCGACGTGGTTGGCCAATCCGGTAGTGGTGCGCAAGGCGAATCGGAAGTGGAGGCTGTGTATTGATTACACAGATATTAATAAGGCTTGTCCTAAGGACCCCTTCCCATTGCCGCGCATCGACCAGATTGTTGACTCCACAGCCGGGTGTGATCTGTTACCATTCCTCGACGCCTACTCAGGCTACCACCAGATCTTCATGACAAGAGAGGATGAAGAGAAGACATCATTCATCACCCCATGTGGTACGTATTGCTTTTTACGGATGCCTTTCGGGTTGAAGTGTGCTGGCTCAACGTTTGCAAGAGCAGTCCAAATTGGTTTTGAACCTCAGCTCCATAGAAATATGGAGGCCTACATGGATGACATAGTGGTCAAAACCAAGGACGGGCCAACTCTTGTGCAAGATCTGGAAGAGACATTTGCTAACCTGCGCAAGATCAACCTCAAGCTGAACCCTGAGAAGTGTGTCTTCGGCGTTCTGTCTGGCAAGCTTCTCGGGTTCTTTGTGTCGCAGCGCGGGATCGAGGCAAACCCAGGCAAGATCAAGGCTATTGAGCAGATCGAGGCGCACAAGCGGATCAAGGATGTGCGTCGGCTCACCGGCTGCGTTGCCGCCATGAGCCAATTCATCTCCAAGTCTGCCGAGCGCGCCCTTCCCTTCTTCAAAATCTTGAAGAAGGCAGACCCAATAGAGTGGACCCCAGAAGCCGAGGCAGCACTACAGGATCTGAAGAGATACCTTTCCTCCACACCAATACTGGTTGTGCCTAAACCACAAGAGCCATTGCTGCTGTATCTGGCGGCGACGAATCAAGTGGTCAGTGCCACATTGATGGCATAGAGGGAGGTCGACGAGGAGGCAGTAATGGAGGCTGAACCAGCGGATGGCAAGCCAAAGATTCCCCCGGCAGGGCCTGGTGCTGACAAGGCGTGGCCCCCGGCAGAGTCTGGTGCCACCAAGGCAGTTCCCGCGCAGTTGAGTGAAGTGGTGCCAAAGAAGAAGATGATGCAGCACCCGGTTTACTTTGTCAGCTCCCTCTTGCAGGGGGCTAGGTCGACGTATTCCGGCGTGCAAAAATTGCTCTTTGGCCTCCTTATGGCCTCTAGGAAGCTGCGTCACTACTTCCAAGCCCACGAGATCACTGTCGTCACCTGCCTCCCGTTGCAACAGATACTGCACAACCCGGACGCAACCGGAAGGATTGTGGAATGGGCCTTGGAGCTGTCAAGCTTCGGTTTAAAGTTTGAAAGTACATCGACAATCCAGAGCAGAGTCTTAGCGGAGTTCATCGCAGAATGGACCTCGACGCCTGACGAAGAAATCCAGGGGACCACTCTCCCCGGCAAGGAAGCAGACCGCGACTGGATCATGTACTTTGATGGGGCTTTTTCGCTGCAAGGCGCCGGTGCCGGTGTGCTGCTCGTCGCACCCACCGGAGAACACCTCAAGTACGTGATCCAGATGCACTTCCCCAGGGAGATGTCCACCAACAACACTGCTGAGTACGAGGGATTGCTTGCCGGTCTCAAGATCGCGGCAGACCTCGGGGTTAAGAAGCTCATCGTCAGGGGTGACTCGCAGCTCGTTGTCAGGCAGGTCAACAAGGATTATCAGAGCCCATTGATGGAAGCTTACGTAGATGGGGTGAGGAAGCTGGAGGAACGCTTTGACGGTATCCAGGCGGAGCACGTTCCTCGAGCAGAGAACGACATCGCCGATTACCTGTCCAAGCATGCCGCATTCAAGCTACCTGTGGAACCAGGTACCTTTTTGCTCCGGTTAACTCAACCATCCGTCGAACCATCACCGGGGCAGAGCAAGCGGAGAAAATCAGGTCCTGACAAGTACGTTCCTACCGAGCCCCCTGGGGCTGCCGGCAAGGGTGTTGCCGCGGACGCTGAGCCTGCCCAAGGGCAGCTGGCTCCGGCAGGGCGTCAAGCCCTGGCCGTAGAGACAGCCGCTCCCATGGCGGAAGATATGCCTTTGGTCCTTGCCGTCGAGCCCCAGGCTCTGGCATGGGCACAGCATACCGTCCAATTCCTCCAAACAGGGGAGCTTCCTAAGGAGCAGGAAGAAGCAGAGAAAGTAGCCCGTCGGTCCGCCCTGTACCAGTTCGTCGATGATGTCCTGTACCGGAGAAGGCCGAACGGTGTGAAACTCAAGTACATCCCCCGGAAGGAAGGACTGGAGCTGTTGGCGGAGATACATGGAGGCATATGTGGCTCCCACATAGGGTCGAGGGCCCTTGCCGGGAAGGCGTTCCAGCAAGGTTTCTTCTGGCCCACCGCCCTCCAGGATGCGACGGCACTAGTAACCAAGTGTGAAGCGTGCCAGTTCCATTCAAAGAAGCTTCATCAACCAGCCCAAGCCCTTCAAACAATCCCTCTCTCCTCGCCATTCTCGGTCTGGGGGCTCGATATACTGGGCCCTTTCCCTCGCGCTGTCGGGGTCTTTTAGTACTTGTACGTTGCAATCGACAAGTTCACAAAGTGGCCGGAGGTGGAAGCAGTGAGGAAGGTGACTGCTTAGTCAATCGTCAAGTTCTTCAAAGGACTGGTCTGCCATTTTGGTGTGCCAAACAGAGTCATCACCGACAACGACACGCAGTTCACAAGCCATACCTTCATGCAGTACATCCAAGACCTCAGCAGCAAGGTCTGTTTTGCTTCCGTGGCACATCCACGGAGCAACGGCCAAGCGGAGAGGGAAAATGCTGAAGTATTGCGAGGCTTGAGAACAAAGACCTTTGACAAGCTGCACAAGAGTGGAAGGCTCTGGATTGATGAGTTACCGGCGGTTCTTTGGTCGATCAGGACGACGCCAAATCGAGCCACCGGCCAGACACCTTTTGCCCTGGTATACGGGGCAGAAGCAGTTCTCCCCACGGAACTCATATACGGGTCACCTCGAGTGCTCGCTTATGATGAGCTTGAGCAAGAGCTGTTGCGCCAAGATGACGCGACGCTCCTTGAGGAAGATCGTCTTCGGGCGGCTGTGAGAGCGGCACGCTACCAGCAAGCACTTGCGCCGCTACCATAGCCACAAGGTTCATGCCCGAAGCTTTGAGGAAGGCGACCTTGTTCTTCAGCGCGTTCAGTCGGCCAAGAATTCCAACAAGTTGACGCCGAAGTGGGAAGGCCCTTATCGGGTAATGCGAGTCACCAGGCCTGGCGCAGTCCGCCTGGAGACCGAGGATGCCGTCCCAGTGAGCAACTCCTGGAACATCGAGCATCATCGCAAGTTTTACCCGTAAGGCGTGGCTTGCCGGGCCTCCCGGCAAGCCACCTTTTATACAAGCTTTGCCGGCAAGGCATGTGACCCTTTGTACAAAGCCAGGCGCAGATCCTGAGCATAAATAAATGAAGCGCTGGCGCCCTAAGTTATAGCATACATGCTAGGTCGAGTCTCTTCCTTGGTTAGGGTTGATAGTGCTTAGCAGCGACTAACCCCTAGCCTAGAGGTCGAGTGTGCGTCTATCTGTTCCTTTTCTGTCCTCCTTTGGTTCGCAGGGCACATGAGCACTTCTGCTGAGCTACTTGGAAAGAAGGAAACGGACCGGCGCCCCGACCCCGGCAAACCAGAGTTGCCGGGGGCTGCAAGCACAAGGATCCAACCGCGGCAAGATGAGATTGCCGGGGGCTGTAGATCCAGATAAGTCTTTTATCCAGTGTCATGCATTTCGGAACCGGACTGGGGTATGTGAAACCTCGTTTTTATCTCTAGGCTGCCGTGCTCCCCCTTTTCCTATACCTAAGGATTATTTCATGGGTCCGGATTTGGTTGTAGCCGCGGCGGCAAGGAGGTAAAATGAGGAGCCTAAAGCCCACCTCGTCCCTGCCTCCGCCAAGAGCGCTAGAATGGTCGAGTGGAGTGGGGGGACGGCAAGGCCTGTTGCCGGGTGAAAAACGTTTATGTTAAACAATAACAAGGATTCACTCCTTGTCGCGGGATTTACCCACGAACGAAAAGCCCGGCAAGCATCCCTTTTTCATTAAAAACATCCCATACAGGTACAGTTCGTGCGAGATGAAAAACATGAGCAAGGGGATTACAAGTTTTAAATTTAACAAAGGCCCGCAGGCTTACAAACTAAAAAAGAGATAAGATGCCCGTAATCCCTTTCTTGTCCCTCTCCTCAGGAGGCAGGTCAAGGAGGCGAAAGGGCAAAAGGGGCGCCTAGGCGAGCTACGAGCAGCAGAAAGCACCAAGAGAACACCTCGGTGGCTGCCCACAGGTGGGCCGGTGATGACGGTGCCGGGAAAGGAGCTAGAAGACGAGGCGGCAGGACCGGCAATACACGATGAAGGCGTCGGTGCCCGCGTACTCCGAGATGACGGCCTTGACGCCCGCCCTCTTCCTCTTCCGCAGCCTCCCGACGCCAGCCACCCAAGGAGACGGCCCCGAGAAGATCAAGGAGCTAGCCCCGCCCCCGGCAAATCTGTGCCTGAGGAGCGGCCAGGTGCAGATGCTGCTGCTGCCGCACCCGCCTAGGCGCGGGGCGTCCGACGCCTAGTCGGACTCGTCCCCGCTATCCGCCCCGCTGTCCTCCTCATCACTTTCGCTCGAGGAAGAGCTTCCATCGTCAGAATCTCAATCGGAGGAGCTCTCCACGCAGCACTTCAGGCGAGTCCCAAACTCTCTGAAGACCTTGACGGAGAGTAGGCCGCCCTCCATTAATTTGAAGTAGAGGACGAGCCCCGCCGTCAGGCTGTGGATGCGAGTGAACGTCTTCCACCCACAACGGAGGTACATGACTCGAGGAGCCGGGAAGTCGACGTCGACCCGCGTGCCCCCGTTCCCGCAACCCCTCATGTGCAATCTGAGGGATTGGGGCTGGTCACGCTCCATCTCCCGAGCAAACGGGGCGGGAAGACGAAGACGGCGACGCGGAGGCCGGCGCAGCCTGATGAAGAACTCACGGGGCTGGTCTCCGACGTGGCCTTCATCGGGAAAGGCATCATTGGCGGGGGCGAAGCCGGCGCGCCGCCCCGTCCTCCTCTTCCCCGAGCACTGCGACCTCTGCCCAGGCCTCGCCCACGGCCTCGCCCCTCCCCCTTCCCCTCGCGGCCAGCTCCACCACCGCGGGCTCAGGAGGAGGAGGGACGCGTTGTCGAGCGGTAACCCTCGCTGCCACCGTCGAAGGACCAGGATTCCCTTTCTCCAGGGCAAGTGAAAGGAAGAAGCAGAAGCAAGAGGAGATAGATGACAGAAGAGTGCGGGACGCCATCCCCCTTCCCCCTCCTTATAAAGGAGCGGGGTCGGGGCTCGGCCGCCTCGTTCGGCCAATCCAGCCACCAGAGGCGCGCGGAATCGGGACCGACCCGCTGCCCCAACCAGCGACGGCCCAGTTTCCTGCCCCCGCCTCTTGCTACCCCAAGTGCATGGGGGACGCGCGGCGGACGTGCAGAACCGAGGGGACGGGCGAAGCGACCTCTCCCCACCCCGTGATCGTGGGAAGTGGACGCCTTGAAGACCGCCCCCGGCCCCATTCAGTAAATGAGCCGCGCCTCCACACCTCCCTCTTTTTACGGGGAAGGCGCGACCGCCTCTTTACTGCGATGTGACGCATGCATGTGAAAACCGCCCCACGCATGCCGCCCACGTCACGCACACCCCTCCCCGCCGCGCCACGCGCGCAGTTCATGGGAAGCGCCACACGTGAAAAGTCTTACCCAGGTAAAAACCGCCCCGCCTGCCCGCGCGCCATTTTGGGCCTGACCCAACAACGTGTCGCACTTATGTGTGGCCCAGGCCCGGGGGCTCCTGTCGGTGTACAAAAAGAGGGGTGCGTTTTTGTACCCCAATACCTGTGCACGGGCAGTCGGAGCCGCGCCCGCGGTCACACCAAGCAGAGCAGGGGAGGTGAGCCAAGGTAAGACCGAAGCCCAAGATAATCAGAGCAATGCCAAGGCCAAGACCACAAAGAGCAGAGGGACGAAGTAGGTTCCCCCGGCAAGACCCTTGCCGGGGCAACCTCAGCGGCCCCGGCAAGATCCTTGCCAGGACAGCTCGCCCCACACCAACAGAGCGAGCCACCCTTGAGCCCACGATCCCCAACACCATCATCCATGTGGGGCCAGGGCTCGGGAGGCACCTCCGTGGTGGCATGCATATCTTTGTGAAGACATATTCAAGATCAGATGAGGATTAGAAGACGATGATCCTCGGCAAGATCCTTGCCGGGGAAGGCGACCAGACCCCCGGCAAGACCCTTGCCGGGGACGACAGCACGCCACGGCAAGACCCTTGCCGGGCCACCCGACAAGGCCCTCAGCAAGGATGCCAGCGGGACCACCGCCAGGCCCGCGCCAACCAAGCTTCCACCGCCGTTCCCATGCAGCTGCCAGCCCAACCAGCTGGGCGGGCACCTGCGTGGCAACATGCAGCTCCCAGGCCAACTCATCAAGCGCCTGCGTGGCGGCATGCAGATCTTCGTGGAGGCTCCACCACCGCGCCACCTCAGCTGCCTGCCTGCCTACATGGCACCGCACGCATCACTGGCCGGGGCGCTTGTCGAAGCGAGGAGGAGGGGCGATGGACGGGACGGGCCTCGCCCCCTTCCCCGATAAAGCAAGGGGACACCTAAGCTAGGCATTAAATGCGTCTTGTCCTGTAATACGAGCGATAGGCTCAGGGCACTGTTCGCCTTTCCACCTCCTGTGTGCCACTGTGGCAGCCCCTTCTGACTATAAAAGGAGGCCCATGGCATACTGGAGAAGGATTCGGCTCTTTCGAACCACGCACTGACCACAGCTAGTTCGAGAGCTCAAGAACTCTCAGAATACACCCACGAAAGCAGGACTAGGGTTTTACGCATCCTCGCGGCCCGAACCTGGGTAAACGATCCCTGTGCTGTTTACTAGCCCTGCTCTCCTTGCAACCCTGTGCCCCGGCAACCGTAGTAGGGATTCTTGTGATCCCATAGGTGTCATTCCACACCGACAGATGACAACATTCATCAAAGATTTTAGATAAGGATATAGAGAATAACAAGTAAAGCTTTGAAAAGACATGTAACATGCATGGGCTCCCCCTTCATGTATGCAATCATGTGAATATGAAACATAGGATCATGTGAATGCATAAGCATGACAGAGTAAGCCATGTGTTACATGTATCTTGGCTATATGCATCAGAGAAAATGATGTGAATATAGGAAATGTACCTTCATGCCCATGAGTCCTTCTTGCAAACAGTATGTACATCAACAAGAAATCCTCATACACATGACTGTGATGCATATACTTACCTTGTGGTCTTGAGTTGGCTTAGGAAGGAATGAACCTGAGTAAACAAGGTTAGACAACACAGATACACCTACTAGCCAGAGCAAACAAAAGAAACCACAAGAGAACCAAGACTGGGATGACATGTATAGAGTGAGTACTGAGTACCCCATTGGGTATAGACATGTCCCCAAAGGTAAAGATATGCAATAAAATTAGAGATTTCCTTCCCTTAGATGTCTTGCTCCCCCTGAATCTTGCATGGGATATTGGGAGAATATAGGGAACAGAAAATCAAAGCAAAAGAAAAAACAACATAATTAATGCAAGCAATCAAATATGATCAAATATGAACATGTCTTTCCCCTCTTAAAGACATGTAATTTCTCTCCTCTTGAACACCAAGAATCTGAGGTCTGAGGTTTCTTACACACACTCCCCCTGAGTATCCTCTCCCCCTATAGAAATGATTAAGCATAGAGCTTTGATGTGATCCCTCTCTCCCCCTTTGACATCAATTTCCAAGAAGGGCTCTTCTGGATTTTTGTTTTATTGCAAAAGGGTTTGGTCCTTGAGTCACAAAGCAAAGCGACTGAGATGCTGGTAGAGAACAAGAGTCATTGAGTGGAGCTGGAGCAAAAAGACTGCAGAAATAAGTGGCAAGTTGTATTTTCTGTAGTGAAATCGGTAGCACCGAGTTGTGTGCTTTGGTGGCACCGAGAGAATTCGGTTGGGCCGAAGAAAACAGACCGGTGTGACCGATTTCATCACAGTAAAACACTTGTCACCTCAGCTCACTAGGCACTTTAAGATCTCACAAGGATTTGCAAGGAATTAGCTGAAAGATTTACAAGGAATTTGATGCAGAAAATGCAGAACAGAAAAGAGAAGAAAAGATCTAGATGAAGTTTTTTTTGAAAGAGGAAACACAAATGCATGAGATAAATGCAAGAGGAAACACAAGAGAACTTCATCTAGGATTGGGCGGTGACAAAGTCACCTATGTTAGAGTATATTGACTTAGGAGTCAAGTGAGATCACTTGATCTTTGGTCATACTCATTCTTTAAGCTCAAAATGGGGTTACCATTTTTCGTTTAAGCTTCTTGATGTATTCACATATTGTTGAGTTGCTTTATCCCATTACTTGGAGTAAAGCTTCTCTAATATGGAATAGCATACCTTGGGTGGTGGTGTTGATCTTGATCATGTAGTCGAACTTGTGTGGGTTGCTCAAGGTTGATGTAGCTCATCAAGAGTTGGGAGCACCACCTGGACTTTGAGTTCATCTACCTACATGGGTTAGTCTTGCAAGGAAGAGCACTTGTGTATCCAAAATGACAATCATAAAATTTAACATAGAATGAGTCAAAGGATATATTTGAGGGGTTTTGTGCTTCCTTGACTTCAACCACCATTGTATAGAGACTTGGTGATGTAGAGATTGCTCAAGATGTGAGTGAGTTGCAATCTCATGGATTTAGATTCATCCAAGTACCTACAAGGGTTAGATAGCATGCAAGGGTGCAAAAGTATCCAAGACATATAGATAGCATCATGAAAGAAATATCAAGGATTAGTCAAAGGTCATGCCTTGCATGTATCCAAATGGAGTTCCTACTCCAAGTTTGAAGCATCAATGATGTTCAATTCACCTCTCAAACGGCAAAAGACTTTCTCGTCAAGCGGTTTGGTAAATATATCCGCTAATTGCTTATCGGTGCGAACATGCTTAAGATTCATTGAAAATCTCAAGCATTTCATTTTTCCATTCATGAAAATATTCTCCATCAAGAATAGGCACTCCACGTCTAAGACTCCCCAAAGTAGACGCATCCATCTTCCTCCAAAGGTGTTTAAACCAAGGCAATGGAGACCAATGCTCTGATACCAATTGATAAGGATCGAGAAGAGGTGTCTAGAGGGGGGGGGGTGAATAGACTCTAATCAAGAAAATTTGCAATTTTCAATCTCTTGAGTTGAAGTGGAGTATTAGCACAAGTTTAAACATTCACAATACATATCAAGCAAGCATGCAAGCATACAAAGAGTTTATGAGCAGCGGAAAGTACGGCATGCAAGTTGCAAGAATGTAAAGGGATGGGATTGGAGTGTGCAAACACAATTTGGAGACACGGAGATTTTTTATCCGTGGTTCCGATAGGTGGTGCTATCGTACATCCACGTTGATGGAGACTTCAACCCACGAAGGGTAACGGTTGTGCGAGTCCATGGAGGGCTCCACCCACGAAGGGTCCACAAAGAAGCAACCTTGTCTATCCCACCATGGCCGTCGCCCACGAAGGACTTGCCTCACTCGGGTAGATCTTCACGAAGTAGGCGATCTCCTTGCCCTTACAAACTCCTTGGTTCAACTCCACAATCTTGACGGAGGCTCCCAAGTGACACCTAGCCAATCTAGGAGACACCACTCTCCAAGAAGTAACAAATGGTGTGTTGATGATGAACTCCTTGCTCTTGTGCTTCAAATGATAGTCTCCCCAAGACTCAACTCTCTCTCATAGGATTGGATTTGGTAGAAAGAAGATTTGAGTGGCAAGCAACTTGGGGAAGGCTAGAGATCAAGATTCATGTGGTTGGAATGGAATATCTTGACCTCAACACAAGTGTAGGTGGTTCTCTCTCATAAAATATGTATTGGAAGTGTAGGG
The DNA here is from genome assembly GCF_018294505.1 of Triticum aestivum. NCBI lineage: Eukaryota > Viridiplantae > Streptophyta > Magnoliopsida > Poales > Poaceae > Triticum > Triticum aestivum. The sequence goes on from NC_057808.1 coordinate 138,125,021, forward strand.
ATGTTCTGATGGCTCTCTCCATGAATGAAGAGTGGGTGGAGGGGTATATATAGCCTCCACACAAAATCTAACCGTTACACACAAATCACCAAACTCGGTGGGACCGAATCATGAAACTCGGTCGGACCGATTTAGTTCAAAATGTGAACGTTAGGATTCTCCATGGGACCGATTGGATCAACTCGGTGAGACTGATGTGCTAGGGTTAGGGTAAATCCAAAACTCGGTTTGACCGATTACTCAAACTCGGTGGGACCAATTTGGGTAATAAGTGAAACAGAATGTTGGCCAAGCAAACTTGGTGGGGCCGGTTGCAAATCTCGGTGGAATCGAAATTATTGCAACACACAACAGAGAGTTTGCAAGCCCATCTCGGTGAGACCGAGATCCTATCGGTGAGACAGAGATCCTATCGGTGAGACCGAACCGATTAGGGTTTCTGGCAGTGGCTATGTCAACTGAACTTGGTCGCTCCGGATAGAAAGAATCGGTGGGGCCGAGTTGGACTTTTTGGATTAGGACATATGTGGAAGTGAGAAAGTGGTTGAGGGCTTTGGAGCATATCACTAAGAACTTTGAGCAAGCAAGCCATTAAGCAACACTCATCCCTTCTTAATAGTATTGGCTTTCCTATGGACTCAATGTGATCTTGGATCACTAAAATAGAAAATGTAGAGTCCTGAGCTTTGAGCTTGAGCCAATCCTTTGTCCTTAGCATCTTGAAGGGGTTCCACATCCTCTTGTCCATGCCACTCCATTGTTGAACTTATCTGAAACATACTAGGTAGAAGCATTAGTCCAACAAGAGATAGGTTGACATTAATTACCAAAATCACCCAGGGAGCACTTGTGCTTTCACCAGGCTATCAAAAGATCCTAAAAAAGGTCGGGCTCTCAAAATAAAGAAAGAATAGGGACTCTTAGACATGTGGGCGCCACCGGTGTTTTCATGCGCTTGCGCGCCGAGAGGATATTGCCGCGTGATCGAAATTCATGCTACCTTTTCATCCCCAATCTCCCTCCCCTCCCCCACCTCTGGAATCTTGATTCCGACTCCAGTTCCCCCAAATCCCCCTCCTATACTCCCTGTACTCAAGCGCACTATCGTGTTTCCGGTCAACGCGGATCTCCGAGCCGGAGATCCTGAGGTCCGTCCTGCCTTCGGGCGCTGTGTGCTGTTGCTCAATAGTGGCATGGCGGTGCTTGACGACCAGTTTGCCGGCAAAGTGCTGATGGTAACCATCAACGGCGATCGACCTTCCGTCTCGCCAGACGACCTTGTCATAGCTCTTGGCATCGCGCACGACATCCAAATAAGTGACTTGCTCATCGAAGTCTGTCCGCCACCGGCTGATTTCTTCGTCAGGTTCCAGACAACTTTCGACTGCAGTCGTGCGTTTGAATCTTCCCGGCGTTTGTTCTGCGATGGCGCGCTGGTGAGCTTTGATTGGTGGCACCCAGGATGGGGCTCGGTGCCCTCTGAGCTTGAGTTTTTAACAAAGCTTACCTTCCACGGCATGCCTCGACGTGCTTGGAACATCGAGTCCATGAATGAGCTTATCAACGACCTTGGAGGTGAGCTCGTAAGTATGTTTGTTCCTCCAGACAGCTGGGCTCTGATGGTTATGGCATGGATGAAGAAGCCGTCCACCATACAGAAGGTGATTGGTGTTGAGATACCGGTGCAGGAACCAGGGTTGTACTATTCGTTGCCACCAAGGCCGCCGCGGACCATGTTAGGGGTGTACCTGTATCGAGTGTTCGTGCATGTTGAAGAAGTGGTCAATCCATCAATCTAAGTCTTGCCGCCACCGCTGGTGCCCGGGTTCCGTCGACAACGTCCATTACAGGAGTCAACGTCAGAATTTCCCCGTGCTGCTCGGAACGATGGATGGCACAGGGCCTACTCCATCGCACAGTGGAGGCCACTGCTTCTTTGGGAGAAGAGGCAGGGCTGGCTACCTGGACGTGCTCTAATTTGAGGTAACAACTGAATCTTGTCAGATACTGTACTAGTTAAATCCAAGCTATGGGTCTGAAGCACTGATGTGCCAGTACATTTGATTGTGACCTGTCTATTTTTTTACCTAAACTTTTTTAGAAAGGGCTGTACGTCAACTTAATGTTCTAGCAGAACTTATATATTGTCTTGTCTGTCTGTTTTCTTTGCACAACATTCAAGATATTTCCCCGTCAATGATAAAGACGATGAACCATTATGTATGAGTTCGTTGGTTTCAACATAGCCCTACCCGTAGCGATCCACTGCTTCCACCCTGATTGTGCCGCCTGCGTGGAAATTTTGTATGCAAGTTTAGTGTGCTATGATGTTCTATATGATTGTGTCAAATATATAAGTTTTTACTGAGCACCATCAATGCATATGGCTGAAAGATGTATTTACGAGCATCGATTGATGGGTCTCTCTCTCTCACACACACACACACACACACACACGCGCGCGCGTGCGCACACACACACGCATAAGTGGGACCCGTTGAATTATTTCTTTGCTCGTGACAGCTTTTAATTAGGTTTCACTGTAGTCTAACTTTTTTCTTAAGTTATTAATTGAGCTCAGTGACTTCAAAAGGTTGTACAGAAGCCTTGTTTGGGCCTTTCCGGCATCGCTGAATGTGGGCTGAGTAGCCATGTAAGGTTGTACTGTACTACACAGGCCTTTTTTCAATATCAGCAATGCAACTGGGCCGACAGTTGTACACAATCCGAGTCAACTTGTTATTCTCCGCCCCGCTGGGCTGCAAATCTTTCCTAGGAGGGATGCATTAGGCTTAACAAGAAAATGGGCTTTAAGAAATAATAAATGGGATGTAATTATAAAAACTGGGCAGTAACTATAAAAAAATGCACCAAACACGTAATTAGTATATAAAATATTACTTTTGGATTTTGAAAATTTGAATTTCATTAATTGTTACACGCGCAATGTTTCGTTGGATTTTTACGTAATACAAATTTATATTGAAATTGTATTTAATCTGACTAGAAATTTCGGGATAAAAATATTTCAGATCCCATCAAAATGTGGGAAATTTTATTGAATTCTGTTTTGAACGGTTGGTCGAAATTATTTATCGTTGGCCTAGCTAGAAAATGGGCTGTAGTAAATTCCATTAGAATTCAAAAATGGGCTGTAGATTCTTACAAATCGCAAATGGGCTATAAGTTCTCTACCACACACTTGTGGGCCTATAAGTAGATGCGTCCCCTAAAAAAAGTAAGTTGACGCGTATGCAAGGATTTGTCAACTTATAGTCAACACACGGTTCTAGCAGCAGTGTCCGTTGATTGTCCATCCAACGGATGTCGTGTTTCTTCTTCAATCTCGGATATTCTAGCTTCAGCCGCCCAAAAATGATTCCTCCCCCTGATATCTGGGGCGCACCATTTCGGAGGCTAACCTATGGGCCTACTAAGTTGAGGCGTACCAAGGGCTTTGTCAACTTAGTCAATATAAACGATTCTAGCTGTAGTGACCGTACGATGTCCATCCAACGGCCGTTGCGATTCTTCAACCTCTGGTCTTCTTGCTCCAGCCGCCGAAAGCAGCGCCAGTCCTCCCGCCTGCTCTTGCCTCCCGTGGCCGGCTGTGCTACCGCGGAGGCCTCACCGCCCCCTACCACTCCCACCGCTGGCCAGGCCCTGCGGCGACGCCAGCCTCACACTGTAGCTGAACCAGTGAACCCTCGTACTCCTCTCCGCGTGGGCATCCATTGCCGCGTCTTCCCCGGCTCCGCATCGTCCCCTTCCTAGGCCTCGCCGTCGTCCACCGCCTTGGTCCTCTCGGCGCGGCGTGGTCAATGTGGTCAATGAACGACTTCCATCGGAAGAGTACTGTACGTGCAGAGGCTGACAGCTGGGTCCACGACCACATTAAGGAAGTGCCTCCTTATTACGCGCAAAATAATGCTTCCTCCACCTGACAGGAGAGACCCACCGGATGGGCCACCGTATTTCATGAAAAAACATTCCCCCTGCCTGTTGGGACCCACCAGCTACATCTTCGCACGCAAGGAAGTGTACGGGCAAAAAAATGACCCCCCCTGACTGCTGGGACCCACCTGCTACATCTTCACACGTAAGGAAGTGCCTGACAGTCGGGACCCACCTGGTCGAAGTGTATGTAGCGTTGTCATTCTGGTCGCGAACGTGTACATACATACTGGTTGATCGGTCTGTCTGCAGGCTGCAGTGATGAACCATGGCCGTGTAAGGAAGGGCACGTGTCGTAGTAGAGGCGCGCACGTGTCGTAGTAGAGGCGCGCACATAGCATGTACGCGTACGTACAGCGGCCAGGGTGCAAGAAAGTAAATACGGCCACGTACGTACATACGGGCGGGGTCTCGAATGCCTACTCACGCATACGTACGGCCAGGGCTCGTGTACATGGCTGGGTCAGAACGGAGAAACTGCGTCGTCGTCGTGTTCATGGGGAGCCAACTGGCTGGGTCGGAACGGAATGCATCGTCGTGTTCATCGGGAGCCAACCGGCTTGGACGGAACAACCGATGGAAACGAGGCCTAGCGTGCCACAGAACGGAGGAAACGGCCTTGTGTTCGACTGGCCACGGTCGAAATGGGATCCTGTTCATCGGGAGGGGTCTGGCGTACCACAAAACGGAGGAAACAGGCTTCTCTTGGTCGAAATGGGATCCTGTTGATCGGGAGGGGTGTGGCGTACCGTAAAACGGAGGAAACGGACTTGTGTTGGAGCGCTACGGTCGAAACAGGGGTCCTGTTCATCGGGAGGGGTGTGGCGTACCACAAAACGGGACTCCACGGGATACTGTTCATCTCCACCGTCGACCTCCTCCAGCCTCCACAGTCTACTGTTCATCCACCGTCGACCTCCTCTAGCCTCCACCTGCGACAGTTCATCCACGGGCTCTTGTTCATCTAGCCTCCACCGGGCGCTCCTCCACCGGCTACTGTTCAAACAGCCCTCTCCACGGGGTCCTGTTCAACCACCCCTTCACGGGCTACTGTTCCTGTAGCGCTCCACCGGCTACTATTCAACTAGCCCTCCACGGGGTCGTCCTGTTCATCCAGCCATCCACGGGGTCCTGTTCATCTACCCCCAACCGACTCGATCGATCGGGGTGCTGTTCATCCAGCGGCAACGGCCTCTACTACCACGGGGTCTTGTTCATCCAACCCCCACCGGGAACTGTTCATCCAAACCTCCAACAACGCTCACTGTTCATCAAGAGGCAGCATCAATCGGCTTCAGTTAGCAGCAGTAGCGAAGGAATCACTCGGGTTCAGTTAACAGCAAGGGATCGATCGCTCGGGTTCAGTAACATAGCTAGTGCAATCGCTCGGGTTCAGTTAGAGCCCAACGCCTCGCTCGGGTTCAGTTTGAGCGCAACGCCTCGCACACGCGCGTACGTGTACGAGAGAAACGCGCATTGCTCGGCCCTCGACCACCCACCGTAACCGAGAACTCCCCCGATATTTTCCTCGCCCTCGCTTCTACCACAATTTTTCCGTCATGGACGGCCCAAAGAATGTCATGCAGCTGCGTCTCCGGCCCGCCCAAGATGAAAAGCCCAATTTTTATCATGAGTTTTTGTCATAGAAGTAGGAGCCAACCACATCTATGATGATACCGGGTTTTGTCACAATTATCGTCATAGAAGTGTCATAAGCATGATAGAAAAAATTGTTCCGCCCAAAATGTCACGGATGTGTCTTTTTTTGTAGTGATGCGAAGAGGCATCCTATATCAGCAAGGACTACTTGTTCCACTAGTAGCTCATGTAAGAGAACTCTCAAGTTAAGTGTGCTCAGGCTGGAGCAGCCATCAGATGGGTGACTGGATGGGAAGTTCTGTTGACGTTAAATTAACTGATAGGATGGGTCGTATTTGTCAAATTAAATGACTGATATGACCCATCCCATGAGTTAATTTAACCTCGAGGTCCTTGTTTTTTATTTTATTTTTATTTTTTAACACATGTTAAAGAAGGTCTACCGCATTACTTTTTGACAATGTGCGATACGTGGCATACAGTTGATCCATCCGACCTGTTTGTGATGGAATAAGCCATGTGTGTTGTGGGCAAATGACTGCTAGTATTCAACCGTTTGCGATTGATGAATTCATCACCGACGGGTTCCCTAGTGTGGTCCGTGTTCATCTGATCATCATCTACTTCTTGTGCTAGCTCGATGTTCCTTCTATGCTAAGTTTCCATTAATTGATGGCGTTTTATGAACACGCCACCGTTTCCCGCCATTTCCTCACATGTTTCCCTCCACCCGGCGATATTGCGCATAAACCTAGGAGGCGGGCGACGCATGGAGGCGACAAGCGCAGCCTGTAGCACATCCACCTTGTCCAAGCATGCCAACCCACCAAAGCGCCACCTCTTCCATAAACCTCGCCGACGAGGAAAACGAGCAGGTGCCACGGCCCGTCGAGGCCGAGGCGCTCCCCAGCAACGCGATGGACGACACCGTGATGCACGTCATCACCAGGGTTGAGCGGACCTTTGGCGCATGGCACTTGAGCGCCGTGGGTCAAGATAGACATGTCAGCGCCGACAGGCTGCAGCTTATCACAGAACATGATCGATGGCGCGACGCAGAGCAAGCTAGGCGCGTCCGCACCAATAGGTTATGGCTCGCCGCACTGCGAGACCGTTGGAGCACCGCAGAGCGAGAGGCGCGGCGCACCGCACAGCAAGAGCGGATCCATCGGCGCTTGCCTACTGTTGACATGGCGTCGCAGCTGGGTACACGTCCCGTCAGTACCCTCATTCCTCGCCAGGAGTGGGCAGAGGCCCTCAGTGTCGTACTTGCACCAGAGGCCGGCCGCGCCGTACTTGCACTGGACGCCCGCCGCACCGTTCGCATGGGTGCCGCCATTCACCTTGTCCGCGGCCCGCTGGATGCCAACGCGCTGGTCCGTAGGCTCGATCGCCTCCTTGGCCCAGGTGTCCACCTGGGCGCAGTAGAGGAACATGGCTGTCGCATCCTCGAGTTGGTGATCTCTGATGAAATAGCCAACTTGGAGCTCGAGATCACGCTCCAGATGTACCACGAGCATGTCGACCGCTTGGACGAACGCCTGCACGAGTTCAGGCAGAGCCAAGAGCTACCGTAGGCAAGGGCTGCTGGTCATGGTCTCATGGACGCGTTTTATTTTGTTGAGTCATTTCGACATGGATAGCTATGTATTCACAACCATCATAGGGCATCACAGGGATGTACAAAAGCCTCACAGGGCATCAGACACTATGTGATGTCCTCAAGAAACAAATTCTGAACCGAAACCCTAGGAAAGAGGGTGTTGGGTTCGAGAGGAAAATGAACATTGATGGTTCATACTGGAAGCCTGAGCAGTACCCCAAAACCACATGGGTTGCTGCAAAGGGACCTTCAGTGGATACATCTACCTTATCTGGCTTCACTTGTGCTAATCCGATTACCATTGATGAATCCTTTGATGCAAACTATAAATTGTTTAAGAATCAGAATGGTGAAGTGTTTGCCAGGTATATTGGTACTAACTGCAGGAATGGACCACCTTTGAAGAAGATTTGGGTGCCCCAAAGTTGTCTTGAGAAGCTTCCTGGGAATGTCATCATGACACCACCTGGGAAGAAGACAAACTCCAGACCAAAGGCTTCATATGGTCCAAAGGCTTCATACAAACAAAGGACCCACCAGGGTCACCCTAACACCAATGTTTTGTAGGGAAACCATACTCAGACTTATGAATATGAGCGTGTTTCATCAAACCGCTATGTTCATAAGACCAAGAACTTTTCTGCTTATTCTTATGAGTATTATTCACCTCCTGCAAGGCTATTTTCTAGGGCTCCAAAGCCAAAGTTCTCAGCTGCTACACTTAGACTCATTGCTTCTAAGCCACCCCTGAAGATGTGGGTGGTTAAGAAAAATTAACTCTCTTTTGCAGGGAAAGGTCTCCAGCCGGAAATCAAAGGCTTCTGATGCTTATGCTGGGGACCTAAAACATCTTGTGGGACGCAAGATAAAATGCGAGAATGGTCTTACTATGTATTTTGTCCCAGGATTTCTTGACAAAGATCCTATCTACCCTAACCAGTATCTGAACTTTCATAATATGCTTGTTCGCCAAATGTTTATGCTTCACACTTCCCTTGGTGAAGCCTATCCCCCAAACTGCACTGTAGGGTACGACACCAAAGGCTTCTGAGTGGATTATGGACAGTGGATGCACTAACCACATGACTGGTGATCGAAGTCTTCTTATGGATTCAACCCTACGTCCGTCTGACAAAAGTCACATCACATTTGCTGACACTCGTAAAAGCATGGTATTGGGCCTAGGTAGAGTTGCAATCTCAAAGGATCAGCACATGGATAAAGTGATGCTTGTTGAATCCCTTGGTTTCAACTTAATGTCCGTCTCAATGCTTTGTGATCTGAACATGATTGTGATATTTGGAAAATATCGTTGCCTTGTGCTTATGGAATCTCACAAATCTCTAATCTCCGAAGGATATCGAAAGGACGATCTGTATATGGTAGATTTCTTAGCAGGACCATAGTTGGCCATATGTCTTCTAGAAAAAGCTTTAGAGTGCTGGCTCTAGCATCAGAGGGTAGGGCATGCGGGCAAAAGCTTTAGAGTGCTGGCTCTGGCCAAGCATCCCTCAAAGACAATCATGATGACGACACGTCCCTTCGGGCTGCTTCACATGGACTTATTTGGCCCTACTCACTACTCTACCCTTACTACCATTGCATGCCTCTATGGCTTCGTCATTGTTGATGATTACTTGAGATATACATGGGTGCACATAATTCTCTACAAGACTGAAGTGCAGGATGTCTTCAGACGATTCGCCAATCATGCCATGACCAACTATGGCATCAAGATCAAGCACATCAGAAGTGACAACGGCCCAGAATTCAAGAACACCGGCCTCGACACTTATCTTGATACATTGGGCATCACACATGAGTTCTCAGCTCCATACACACCTCAGCAGAATGGCATCATGGAGCACAAGAACAGAACCCTCATTGAGATGGCACGGACGATGCCTGAAGCCATTGATACTGCATGCCACATCATCAACCGTGTTTATCTTCACAAGTTCCTAAAGAAGAAATCATATGAGATCCTGACTGGTAAGAAGACAAACGTCAGCTATTTCAGAGTATTTGGTGCTAGGTGCTGGATCAAGGATCCGCATCACACTTCAAAATTTGCACCGAAAGCACATGAAGGTTTTATGCTTGGCTACGGAAAGGATTCACACTCCTACAGAGTCTTCAACTTCTTTCACTACAAAGTGGTTGAAACTGTGGATGTGCGGTTTGATGAGACTAACGGCTCGCAAAGAGAGCACCTGCCAAATGTGCTAGATGAAGCTACACCAAGTGAATCTATCAAGCTTATGGGTATTGGAGAAATCATACCTTCAGAGGCACGGGCTGAAAAGCAAACCATCATTTCTGCACCTAATCAGCATGAAGACACTGCTCAGCCTGAAGCCAATGCTGAAGATGAAGACAATGATTAGCAAGGGCAAAATCTTTGTCCAGTTCATCCTCGTGTTGCAAATGAAGTACAGATTGAGAATATAATTCATAGCATTAATGCACCTGGTCCACTCACTCGTTCAAGAGCAACACAGCTAGCAAATTTCTGTGCGCACTTTGCATTTGTCTCTATATAAGAACCCAAGAAAGTTGATGAAGCCTTCATGGAACCTGAATGGATTTAAGCTATGCAAGAAGAGCTTCAATAGTTTGAGCTGAACAATGTATGGGAGCTAGTGAAGCGTCCAGATCCTCGCAAGCACAATATTATCAGCACCAAATGGATCTATCGCAACAAACAATATGAGCATGGTCAAGTTATCAGAAACAAGGCTCGTCTCATTGCTCAAGGATACACACAAGTTGAAGGGATTGACTATGATGAAACATTTGCTCATGTGGGTAGGATTGAATCCATTCGCGTACTGCTAGCCTATGCCAACCACAACAACATTCTTTTGTACCAAATGGATGTAAAGAGTGCCTTTCTCAACGGCAGAATTGAAGAAGAAGTTTATGTTGCACAACCACCTGGTTTGGAAGACCCAAAGCATCCTGACATGGTATACAAGCTCAACAAGGCACTATATGGCCTCAAACAAGCACCTCAAGCTTGGTATGACACACTCAAAGACTTCCTGAAGAGCAAAGCCTTCAAACCTGGTTCTCTAGACCCCACTCTCTTCACGAAGACATATAATGGTGAACTGTTTGTATGCCAAATCTATGTAGATGACATTATCTTCGGCTGCACTGACAAGAGATACAGTGATGAGTTTGGTCATATTCTGCAAGAGCAATATTGTCGAATTACGAGTTCCGGCAAAACCCTTAAGGTTCGAACACTGGGGTGCGCACGAAGATCCCTCCCTTCCCTAGCTCACCCACTCACCACGATCTCAAGGCTCAGCACGTCGAACTCGAAGAACAAGGGACACAGGGTTTATACTAGTTCGGGCCACCGATGTGGTGCAAGACCCTACTCCAGTGTGGTGTGGTGGATTGCCTTGTAGGGTAAGGATGAACAAGTACAAGGGAAGAACATCCTCCTGAGGAGACATGTTCTTGAGCTCGGTGAGCTTGTGTGGTTGATGGTGATCTGGATCAGCCCCCCATCCTAAGGTGACGGCTTGTCCTATTTATAGAGGCCCGGGTCCTCTCCCCAAACGTTAGGCGGGAAGGGATCCCACAACGGCCAATTTGAAGGGGACAGCTAGTACAAGTTATCCTGACAAAAGGTGGTCTTCGCCTGCCAAAGGCTCTGGTGGTGAAGCCGTCGTGGGCTCCGCGATGACCTCCGTCCTGCCGTCCTGCTGGTCTTGGTCTCGTTGCACCGATATGGAAACCTTTGCCTGATGCCTCAGGACTCCTCGCCTGTGCTTGCCCCTTTAGCACCAAAGTGGCAACGGGTACTCTGCGCCCGCTAGCGCCCGCCTGGCCTTGGTCGTCACGGCTCACGTCACGGGGACCTCACGAGGTGCCCCTCGCCTTGATCTATCCGCCCCTCGCGAGCTAGCCTAGTGAGGCCACCCCAGAGGAGGTCTTGTGTCATCCGCCTCACGAGCTTGGCCCCTCGCGAGGGTCTTGAGTGTTTGCTGGTGAAGATGTGCCGTACTAGGCCGCTGGTGGAGCCACGCCATGGGCCGCAGGCAGGCAAGTCTGGGGACCCCCATTCCCCGGACACCGACAGTAGCCCCCAAGCCCAAGGCGCGCTCGGACTTGGCTTCGAGGTGAAGCCAAAGGGCAAGTGCGGAGCGCCGCGGGCCCCAACCGCCTGCGGCCTTGATTGGTGCATGGCGACTGACGGGACGTGGGCATCCCGCTTCCTCACGCAGCCTTGATATCCTCCTGGCTAGGCGGCCCCCGCGGCCAACACAGTTACTCGTTCATCGCTGACGACGCGCTGCCCCAACTCTTCCGCCTCCTTGAAACAACAGCCTCTGCTTCCAATCTGACTGGAGCTCTATCCCCTCCGCCGCCATGGCCCTGAGCCAAACGAAGAAAGGGAAGGAGCCCCAGTCCTCAACCGAGCCACCCCAACCTTGGAGCCAGCTGTCGAGAGATTGGTGGTGCTTAACCAGGAGGCCATGGGCAAGGTCCGTCTAGCGCTCGCCACCGGCTTCAACGAGTGGGGGAAGACGGTGGCCTGGCCCGCATCCCGCGCCTCCGTCGATAGGGCGGCCACCGAGGTCCACTTCCTCCTTGACGCCCTGTGGGCCGGCCTGGTTCCCCCTTTCTCCACCTTCTTCAACGCCGTGCTTTCCCATTATCAGATCCATATGCTGCACTTGGATCCCCAATCCGTCGCTCTCCTCGCTGTCTTCGCCTTTGTCTGTGAGGCCATGGTGGACATTGCTCCCTCCGTGTCCTTACTTCGCCATTTCTTCTCGCTTCACCTAACCGGCCCTCGACAGTGCTCGGGGTGCCTGAGCTTCCAGGCCATGGCGGCGACGGCCAGCTCGGGGATCGACTTCGAGCTTCCCCCGTCTGCGAGAGGGTTCCGGAGATAGTGGGTATTCGTGGACGTCGGTGTGCTCAGCCCCCTGCTCTTGCTTCCGTCGGCACCTGCCGTTCCCAGCTCTGGCTGGGGCCACGAGAGGCTCACCGACCCGCATCTTGCCTTCGTCTGGCTCCGGTTGAAGAGGCTGAAGGATCTCGGCGTCACCCCGCCCATGGTGGTGAAGGAGTTCATACGATGCCGTGTTGCCCCGCTCCAGCGCCATTCACGACCAATGTGGACCCTGTCCGGCAGCAAGGATCGCATGAGGTTTCACGAGTCCAGGCTTCCTCTTGAGGCGCAACAGACTGTGCTCGAGATCCTGGCAGGCGACCCGTCGCCGGCCAACATGTCGGGGGAGGGCTGTCTCTTGTACTGCTGCTCGAACAAGGCAGACTTCGCGAGGTAGATGCCCCCTTTCGATGAGTGGGGACCATGTCCAGCTGGTCTCGAAGGGCCTCGCGAAAGCCCTGTCACTTTGGCTCCCGTGCCTACCACCAGCGCGGCCACCTCTCTAGAAGTGGAGGTAGAGGGGGGATCATCGTCGTGCACTGGCGGCGCGGCTGCTATGGAATCGGTGCCGCTCGGGGGTCTCGAGGAGCCGTCCCGAGGAAGCGGCCGAAGGGGTGCCGCAGCCCGATGCTCCTGAAGCCGCAGCCCCTGGAGCCCCGGCGGGTCGCCAGGAAGCGGGGGCTAAGGTCCCCACGCTGCCCCGGTCTTGGCCTCTTCTTCAAGCTAGGAGCTTCCGCCCCTCCAGGCCACCGCTAAGGCCCGAAGGGCGACTAGGAGGGCACCGACCTCCAGCCCTCGGCTGGGGGGAAGCAGACCACTTCGGACTCCTCCGCCATCCGTTGGCATGGAGGACGGACCCGGCCGCGTGCTCGGACTTGCGCGCAAGCGGGGTGCTATCCGTCACGAGCTCTTCCAAGAGGCGATGGGTGCACTGAGCCGGCTTGGGGAAGAACTTGTGGATGTTGACGCTCTTCTTGAAACCGAGGGCCTTCGACTGGTGGATGAATGGCGCCAACTGAAGGTGGCCATCAACCTCGGGCGCCTCCAGCGTGAGCATGCCAACATGGAGGCCGAGGCAACCCTGGCGACCTTGCACGAGGCCAGCGCCCGGGCCTTGGAGGAGGCCAGGGAGGCAGACCACCACCACGAGATCGCCGAGCAGCGCAGACATGAGCTCCAGGCCCTGAGCGCCTCCCTGGAGCAGCAAGTGGAGGTGCGCAGAGCTGCCTTGGCGTCAATGAAGGAGGCGCCGTCCGACGAGGGGGAGGTCCTGAGGTGCGAGGAAGGGCTGATGCTGGAGGCCACGGAGCGCAGTCTTGAACTTGAGCGGTTGGAGACGAGGGAATGCCAGGTTGCCCAAGCGGAGGACGCTGTCAGTGTGCGCAAGGCCAGGGCCCAGGAGGAGATTGACCGCAGGGTGGCCGAGGCTCGCGCTGATCTTGCCATTAGGTATGATCTGAAGCTGAAGCTTTTGGAGGCCGAATCTGAGGGTAGGACTGCCGCCCTCAGGTCAGGGTTGGCCGAGGCGGAGCAGCGCGAGAAGGCCGCAGTGGCTGCCTTGACCTCCGTGCAAGCTGAGCTGGCCTCCGCCCATGCTGAGCTGCTCCCGCTTCAGCAGCGGGTTGCCAGTGCCGAGTCCTTCGTGCAGCAGAGTAGGGAAGAGGCGCTTCGCCGGCAGACGCTACTGCGCGAGCATGTTCCCATGCTTCGGGACCCCAGGACGAGGGCCAATCAGGCGCTTGGTACCATCTGCGATGAGCACACTCCCCACCCACACGCCGAGGACTATGCCGGCCATCTTCGCTTCTTCACCGAAGTCGTGAGGCGCCTGGAGAACCGGGCTGAGAGGGCTCACGAGCTTGTGGATGAAAAGAGCTGAGGCTTCCACGGGCGCACATTCTCCCGCGTCTTCAGCCATCTCCTGAACACCAATGCTGACTTTAACTTTGACGCCGCCATTGCCCCAATGCATGAGGTCATCCGGGACAACCTAGCGCGCTGGGTGGACGACAATGTGGATGCTCTGGTTAGGGCCTTTGCTTCTGATGACGACGCGGTGGTGGTTGCGGCGGATGAGGGCGGCGTGGTTGATGACGGTGAAGATAGAGCCAGTGATGGCGCCAGCAGCCTATCCGGGAGCGACTCGGGAGACGAGGCGAGCGACATGTCCGACTGAGCCTGCGCTCCTTTATTTTGAACCTGCACGCAAAAGCTTGGGTACAGCCCCTCACAACGTAAGAGCATTTTGGGGAGGGGGAGCCCCTCATGTAAATAGGCTACCATTTTATTCCCTAGGCTAGGCTTAAAGCGCGCTTTTGTGTGCTTGTGAGCCCCTTGCGGTCTTGCTGCCATAACTTACCTTGGTTCAGTTGGGCTTCAAACTGATTTGGCAGCTGCGGATGTTCCTTCTGAGGTGATCCCCTCGCGAGCTCGCAAGGTTTTGGTTTCCTGAGGGGTCCGCTAGTCCACCCGAGAGGGCCTCGCGAGAAGCGAGCGCCAGTAATGGCGAGGTGCGCGCGTAGTGCGTGTATGCCGCTGCCGGCCCCCGCTGACGAGGTTTTTGGAAGGGGGGAGATAGCGGACGCAAATCTCAAAACAAAGCACGAATCCAGAAACTCACGAAATAAACACGAACTAGAAAGGATGCCCCCCACAATTGCCAATGGAAATACAACTTCAAATTCAAGATCAAAGGCTGGAAATCTGAGCTATAGAAAAGAGGTCAAAAGCAAATGGCCGCGTCCGGCACCTAGCTAGTCTTCTTGTCTTCCCACCAGCACAGAGCTAAGTGCTTTCACTGGCTGTGAGCATAGTCATTGGGGGACAGTGTCGATGGCCTGCATGGAGCATGGTGCTTCCATTAGGACATGGGCGGGAGCCCCCGAGGCCAAGGGCGGCACTCCGGAGACTCCGGGGCGTGTACAACCCCACTCATTATTATGTGAGAGTGTCACGAGCGGAGACCTTCATAGGTGTGAGCCTTGCTTCATATTGCCAGATGAGGGCCCCGCCTTGCGCCACCCTCAACCATCGTTGGGGCGTCCGGAAACCAGGACGATGCCAAGAGACAAAGGGGATGCTAGCGGCGCCCTCGACGACCACGGGCCCTCTGCCGGGGGGAAGGCTTGCCAGTGCCTCCCCGGCAGAGGACCTACCTCCGGGCGATGCCTTGCTCCGTGCGATGCGGGGAGGGGCCTTGCTCCTGGCTCCTCCCATGCAGCCCCCAGTGCGCTTCCCCTAGTGGAAGGGGGGCTGCCGTGCTGGGGAGGTCGTCCATCGCTGTGACCTAATTCACTTGCGACCCATGGTTAGCGTAAGCCTGCTCCTGAGAGTTTAGTGGTACCCTACAGCTGTTGTCGCCGGCGGGGTCGGTGAGGCTCCCAGGTGGCTCCTGGAAGGCCTCAACTTCTAGCGTCTCCTCTTCCCAACCCGGCTCGAGGAACGAGCCGGGGTCATCTTCCGGCGTGTACTCCTGGTCCATCATGCAGGGCACATAGGCCTCCGGAGCCGTCGCCCCGGAAACCCTGCCGAAGTGCCCCGCGCTCCACGTCATCGGGCCCAGCACGCCGCCCTGAGGATAGAAGGGCGGCATCCTGTCGGGGCCATAGGGGGCAACACTCACGACAGCGCCCACCGGGGGAGGCACAGGTGCGGCTGGGTGCCCGGCTCCACTGGCTTCGTCGTTGCCGATGAACCCTCCTGGTGCGCCTAGGAGCGTACGGGCGCGGCGAGGACCACCGTGTGATCTGGCCACAACTTGAGGTGTAGGTAGGGAGCAGAAAGGCGGCGTACCCCTGTTCGCGCCATCCAGCAGCTCAGCAACACATTCTAGCAACGCATCGCGGCCGCTCTCTGCTAGTCAGCACCGCAGTAGCTCCCGCGACACTATGAGTGCGGCCCTCATGTTTGCTTGCTCCCATCGGGTGTGTGGCGCCGTTGCCACGGCGTAGCTCGAGGCCCTTGCGGTGGCCCGTGCACGCCGCGGGGTAAGGGTGGAAGGCGTCGGACCGCGCCGCCCGCGCCCCGCGGCGTTCGGCGGTGCGCGTGCTGCCTGGAGCGCGGAGTTGAGGTCTTCTTTGGCGGACGATCCCGCCCAGACTGGCCAAGATGCCCAGTGGTCGGCGTTGGCCCTCGGGTCGCTGGACATCGGTGCTGCAGAGTGTTGGCGGGTCTGCTGACGGAGGAGAGGCTTCGGCGCACCCCTACCTGGCGTGCCAAATGTTGGATTACGGGTTCCGGCAAAACCCTTAAGGTTCAAACACTGGGGTGCGCACGAAGATCTCCCTTCCCTAGCTCACCCACTCACCACGATCTCAAGGCTCAGCATGTCGAACTCGAAGAACAAGGGACACAGGGTTTATACTGGTTCGGGCCACCGATGTGGTGTAAGACCCTACTCAAGTGTGGTGTGGTGGATTGCCTTGTAGGGTAAGGATGAACAAGTACAAGGGAAGAACAGCCTCCTGAGGAGACGTGTTCTTGAGCTCGGTGAGCTTGTGTGGTTGATGGTGATCTGGATCAGCCCCCCATCCTAAGGTGACGGCTAGTCCTATTTATAGAGGCCCGGTGTCAGGACCCCGATTCTAAGTCACACCGATCTAGCATGTAACACGTCATATCACTTTGCGGCCTCACGCACCACGGGTGTCGCCTTACCTGGCCCGGGACCGTTTGCGCCTTTTGGCTCATGTATATGATAGTGTCGCTAGCATCCATATGAAAGAGAACCCGGGCCGACATGACTAGTCGTGAACCCAAAGTGGCACTAACGTACGGGGACAGGCATACATGAAACAACATCGAGCATGTCGGTCATCAGCGTGTGAATCCGGGCAGTAGCAACTGGGCTAATAGGACTCCGGGAATCCGGGCTGTAGCAGGCTAGCAGGACTCCGGAAGTCACCGCGTGACATTTTCCCGAAGGGACGGACACAGGAACGATGTGAATCACATGCCGGCCAGTCTAAGTGTTCCGGAGCAGTAGTGCTGGGCTAGCAGGACTCCGGTAAACCGGGCTGTAGCGGACTACCAAGGCTCAGTGGAAGCACCAGACCTACATTTCCCCATAAGAGAGGCTACCAAGGATAAACCACTAGATTGTCGGATCCCACACATACCAAGCATTTCAATCATACACACAATATGCTCGATATGTGCAAATACAACATGGCATCACAACAAGACTCTACGACTCAGAGTATTTATTCATTAGGCTCCGAGGAGCCAAGTATTACAAACATGGGTCTCATGACCCAACATACAGAGCATACGAGCAACAAGCGGAAGCATTACATGTCTGAGTACAGACAACTACAAAAGAAAAAGGCTGAGAAGCCTGACTATCTACAAGACCATCCCAAGGGTACAAGATCGTAGCTGAGGTAACAAGCTATTCGTCGAAGTCCACATAAACTAGTAAGACCGAAGTCTCTGCTGCAAAAACATAAATAAAGCAACATGAGTAAAAAGGTACTCGGCAAGACTTACATCAGATCCTATCATACATGCATTATTATCAAGGAGGCAATGTGGGGTTTAGTTGCAGCAAGCCAGCTTTGACTCAGCGGCTAACCTGTTCTACGAGTACGAGTAACTTCTTGAGGTGAGAAAGCGAACACGAGTCCACTATTCACCACATCGATACACCACTATGAAATCATTCCCGTCTCCCTACGAGAAGGCCATCCATAGCACTCACACTTTTCTTGAGAATTTTAGAGTATCCACTTCAAGTTGTCTCTATACCACGTAAGCATCCAAGAAGTCCATAACCGCGGACCCGGCTATTCGAATAGATCATGTTAACCCTGCAGGGGTGTACTTCTTCACACACGCTCTCGCCACTTACGGCCATGTACACGTCATGTATCTCGGCAACCTTCAAGCGGAAGCCTGGCGAGGGAGTCGGCCATGACCTAACTAACCACACAAGACTCTAGTCCAGGTTTATCGCCTATTCGGGTTCCATCCGCAAGGAGATCCGACCGGGGTTTCACTCATGGCCCCAAACGATGTGTGCAGGGTTCCCAAGCCCACCTCGCCGGATGGATCTACGCTTGGTACACCATGCCACTTGTGCCTAGTCTGTCCCAAGCCCACCTGGCCGGGTGCCACTTGGTAGACTACTAACACTACCTACAAACACCAGAAACTATTTGCAACTCCTGGACCGAGATCATGTTGGTTAATAAGTTGAGAGGGGCACTTAAGCATTCCAATTTGTGGTAGTAGCTAGTAATTGGACAACATACACAGAACTCAGTGCTTATGGACGGTTCCAGTGAGACAACCCGCCATGTACTCCTACATGGCCTCTCACTGCTACCTTTCCCAAATCGTGTTCACACACTTAACTCTCAGCACCAGAACATATCGTAACACTCCAATTCATTCCAAATGAATCAGACCTGACACAACTCTAAGCAATAGCAGGCATGGCATGGTAGGAACACAACATGGCTCAATCAACTCCTACACATGCTAGTGGGTTTCAACTATTTACTGTGGCAATGACAGGTCGTGCAGAGGAATGGGTTCAACTACCACATCATGAAGTAGCAGTTGAATCGTTGTTGTCCTAATGCAATAAAAGAGAGCAGGAGCGAGAGAGTGGGATCATATCGGAATGAACAAGGGGTGTTTGCTTGCCTGGTAGATCAATAGAGGGCACTGCTTCATAGACACGTACTCTGGAACACTCTCCGGAGCAGGACCAAAACTAGGGATGTGACAACTCGCCCCCACTCGAAAGAATCTCGTCCCGAGATTCAGGGGTCAACGGAAAGAATGTGGGGTACTCCAGTCGAAGATGATCTTCTCGCTCCCAAGTAGCTTCTCTCTCGGAATGATGAGACCACTGAACCTTGAGAAACTTGATGTTCTGACGTCGAGTGACACGCTCTGCTTGATCAAGAATGCGAACAGGGTACTCTCGATATGTGAGGTTATCTTGGAGATCAAGCGTTTCGTGGTCCACTCCACGTATGGGATCCGAGAAGCAACGCCTGAGTTGAGAGACGTGGAAGACATCATGAACTCGAGAAAGATGTGGGGGTAGTTCCAGCTGGTAGGCAACCTCTCCTTGTTTAGCAAGAATGCGAAAAGGATGAATGTAACGAGGAGCCAACTTGCCCTTGATACCGAAGTGATGGGTACCCTTTAAAGGGGTAACCCGAAGGTAAGCCTTGTCGCCAACTTCATAAGTCATTAACTTATGACGACGGTCATACTGGCTCTTTTGACGAGACTGGGCTGTTTTCAGATTCTCATGAATGATGCAAACTTGCTCTTCTGCCTCTTGGATCATATCCGGTCCAAAGAATTGTCTTTCACCGGTTTCTGACCAGTTCCACGGTGTTCGACATCTTCGTCCATAGAGAATCTCAAAAGGAGCTTTCTTGAAACTGGATTGGTAGCTATTGTTATAAGCAAACTCGGCGAAAGGAAGACACTTCTCCCAATCCATACCGAATGAGATAACACAAGCTCTAAGCATGTCTTCGAGAATTTGGTTGACCCTTTCCACCCGACCACTTGATTGAGGGTGGAAAGCGGTACTGAAGGAAAGATGGGTGCCCATGGCAGTTTGGAAACTCTTCCAGAAATGAGAAGTGAAAAGACTACCACGGTCTGAATTGATTCTCTAGTGGAACACCATGAACTGGAACTATTCGAGAAATATATAAGTCAGCGAGCTGACTAGTAGTGATATTCTCTCGAACAGGTAGGAAGTGAGCCACTTTGGAAAGACGATCAATGACTACGAAAATAGCATTATTCCCTCTCTTGGTCCTGGGAAAGCCGGTGATGAAGTCCATACCAACTTTATCCCATTTCCACTCAGGAATAGCTAAAGGCTGAAGGGTGCCAGCAGGCCTCTGATGTTCTGCCTTAACGCGACGGCAAACGTCACAGTTAGCAATGAACTCAGCGATTTCTCTCTTCATCGTAGTCCACCAGAACCTCTGGCATAGGTCCTGATACATCTTAGTACTACCAGGATGAATCGTGAGGGGAGATACATGAGCCTCCTTAAGGATCAGTTGTCATAGATGTTGATTCTTGGGAACCACCAAGCAATTCTCAAAGAAAACAACACCTCGATCATCTATAGAGAAACTTCCACCAACTCCCTTTTTACTGTTTCTCTTGATGCGGATAATACCCCTATCAAACTTCTGGTCAGAAATGATCTGATCCTCAAGGGTAGGTTTCGCCACCAAGGTAGAAAGGAATCTGTGAGGACCAATGTGAAGATTAAGCTTACAGAATTCCTCATGAAGAAGTGGTTGGCCCTGCTGCAACATAAGATTGTTGCAATAGGACTTACGACTTAGCGCATCAGCCATGACATTGCCCTTGCCTGGGGTGTGGGTAATCCCTAAGTCGTAATCTAAGATCAACTCCAACCAACGTCTTTGCCTAAGGTTCAAATCTAGTTGGGTGAAGATATACTTGAGACTCTGGTGGTCGGTGCAAATCTTGTAACGTTTACCAAGAAGGTAATGTCGGCATGTCTTAAGTGCATAGACTACGGCTGCAAGCTCTAGATCATGTGTAGGATAATTCTCCTCATGTGGATGCAACTGTCGAGATGCATAGGCAATCACATGACGATCCTGCATAAGAATGCAACCTAGTCCCTGTCGTGAGGCGTCGCAGTAGATAACAAAGTCTTTAGTGAAATCTGGTGGCACAAGTATGGGAGCAGAAGTCAGGCGTCTTTTCAGTTCCTGAAAACTGTACTCACACTGTGGGGACCACTCAAACTTTTTATCTTTCTTGAGAAGTTCCGTGAGAGGTTTGGCCACTTTGGAGAAGTTCTCAACGAAGCGGCAACAATAACTGGCTAGACCAAGGAAACACCTAACTTGTTTAACTGTTTCAGGTGGAGTCCAATCAAGAACGGCCTGAACTCTTTCGGGATTGACAGCAATGCCCTCACCAGATATCACGTGGCCCAGGTAGGTCACTTCTGGCAACCAAAATTCGGAGAACTTGGCATAAAGGCAGTGCTCTCTGAGTTTCTAACACAAGTCTAAGATGTTCGGCATGCTCTTCCTCGTTCTTCGAGTAAATAAGGATATCATCGAGGTAAACCACGACGAACTTATCTAAGTACTCCATGAAGATCGAGTTCATCAAGCGGGAGAAGGTAGCTGGAGCATTGGTTAGACCAAAGGACATGACGGTGTACTCGTACTGACCATAACGAGTGACAAAAGCCATTTTAGGAATGTCCCCGTTTCTGATCTTGATTTGGTGGTAGCCTAACCTCAAATCCATCTTGGAGAAGACTGAGGATCCAGCGAGCTGATCATACAGGTCGTTGATCCTAGGGAGCGGATACTTGTTCTTTATCGTGACCAAATTAACGGGACGATAATCTACAACCATCCAGTCCGTACCATCCTTCTTCTTGACAAAGAGGACGGGGCAAGCCCAAGGAGAAGAACTAGGACGGATGAAACCCTTTTGCAAGGATTCATCGAGTTGTTTCTTAAGCTCGGCTAGATCTAAGGGTGCCATCTTGTAAGGTCTCCTAGAAATTGGGGCGGTTCCCGGGATAAGACCTATGACAAACTCTACATCCCTGTCAGGTGGAATACCTGGCAGTTCTTCTGGAAAGACATCCGGAAAGTCACGGACTACTGGGATATCCTCAAGGTCTGGAAGAGGGCTGGCATTAAGAGAATAAAGCTGACGCTTTGCAATTCTGGTGGAGACAGTGACTATCTTGCCAGAGGGGTGTGTGAGCTGAACAGACCTGGTGTAACAATCAATCTTGGCATAATGAGCTTTCATCCAGTCCATACCCAAGATGATGTTAATATCTGAAGACTTCAGAGATATCAAGGAAGCTAGGAATACTAGTCTGTCAACATGTATTTCATTGCCATAACTTATCCTAGAAGTTTGCCATTTGGATCCAGGAGTTTGAATGAGTAGTGGGGAGGGCATATCACAAAATGACATGTCGTGCAAGCGGGCATAACTTTCGGAAATGAAGGAATGAGAAGCTCCAGTATCGAACGGAACCGATGCTGGATGATAGTTTACAAGGAGTGTACCAAGAACGACATCTGGATCATCATGAGCGTCTTTAGCTGAGACGTGATGCACGTCCATGTTCAGTGGGAGCTGACTTGGCACTGATCATCTTGCATGATGGCTTACTACCACGGCCATCAGACTTCTCGGGCTGGGGTGGAGCAACACTGGTCTGAGTGCAAATACGGGCAATGTGGCCTGGCTCTCCGCACTTGTAACAAATCTTGGAGGTAGGACGTGGACCCGCATTGGCAGGCGGTCCACCAATGGGCCTGGGTGGAGCATATGGCTGAACTGGGTGAGGTGCCACATAAGATGGCCTCGGTGTATAACCGGATGGAAGAGCAGAGTTCGGAATCCAAATCCGGCGCTTCTGAGAACTAGAACCGGAGGAAGAACCCAAATCACGGGTGTACTTACGAGACTCCTCGTAAGTGAGCTGAGCTGTCTCTGCATTAATGGCCTTGTTCACAAGAGCCTGGAATGTATTGCAATGGTGCAAGTGGAGATAACGACGCAACTTGGGGTTGAGACCCTTCCGGAACCTAGCCTGCTTCTTGGCGTCCGTGGACACTTCTTCTATAGCATAGCGGGCAAGGTTCTCAAACTCTCTACTGTAAGCATCAACAGCCATCTTACTCTGGGTGAAACTACAGAACTCTTCTCTCTTGCGATCGATGAGGGCTTCAGGAATGTGATGCTCGCGAAAAGCCTCAGTGAAATCTCTCCAGGTAGGAATCTGACCAGCTGGAAGCATAGCCTCATAGTTTTGCCACCAAAGACTAGCAGGACCTTCCAGGTGATATGCAGCATAGGTGACCTTGTCACTTTCAGCAACGTTCGCAGAACGCAGCTTGTGTGTGATACTACGGAGCCAGTCATCTGCATCGAGTGGTTCAGTGGAATGATGGAAGGTGGGTGGTTTCAGACCAATGAAATCATGGATGGTCGCTGACTCTTTGCACTGGGGTGCGGTGTTCTCCTCGATACGTGCCAACAAGCGGTTAGACTCACGCTTGTTCCTCTCCATCTCTAACATGAACTCTGCCAACGAAGACTGGTCAGGAGGATCTTCATCCCTACCATCTCCGTGGTTCCGACTACGAGCAACAGAACTTCGGTTAGCTGACGACATCCTGAGAAACGTAACCAAGGGCGGAGTCAACATCAAGTATAGGATGTAGTATGTAGCACAAGGAAATTAGTATCTCTCAAACTCCTAGGACAATTATGGTAGCATAACGGCAGTAAAATGCTCAAAATTAGACATCCTGCAAACGATGGGGTAGTACCATACTCAACATCATCACTCAAGGTTCTGTGATAGTACTAAACAGACTACACCGGAAGTACTTGAAAACTAGAATATGACTCTGATCAACCAATCCTATGGGACTACGGAATAGTAACACATGATCCTGGTAGACGGAAGAGAAAGCCTAGTTCCTTAACCCCGTAGGAAAGATAGGATGACTCAGATTAGAAGGCCATGAGGTATAAGGAGTAAAAAGAGCCTTACATTCCCTTCCACAATCAATTCCCTTATATAACTAAAGAATTTCTAGACTCAACTTCGACTAGTTTGGCATGGTAATCCTACAGGCAGTCAGGCTCTGATACCAAAGCTGTCAGGACCCCGATTCTAAGTCACACCGATCTAGCATGTAACACGTCATATCACTTTGCGGCCTCACACACAGTATTCCCACGGGTGTCGCCTTACCTGGTGTCGGTGTCAAAACCGGCGGATCTCGGGTAGGGGGTCCCGAACTGTGTGTCTAAGGCGGATGGTAACAGGAGGCGGGGGACACAATGTTTACCCAGGTTCGGGCCCTCTCGATGGAGGTAATACCCTACTTCCTGCTTGATTGATCTTGATGATATGAGTATTACAAGAGTTGATCTACCACGAGATCGTAGAGGCTAAACCCTAGAAGCTAGCCTATGGTATGATTGATGTTGTCCTACGGACTAAACCCTCTGGTTTATGTAGACACCGGAGGGGGCTAGGGTTACATTGAGTCGGTTACATGGGAGGAGATCTACATATCCGTATTGCCAAGCTTGCCTTCCACGCCAAGGAGAGTCCCGTGCGGACACGGGTCGAAGTCTTCAATCTTGTATCTCCATAGTCCAACAGTCCGGCCAAAGGATATAGTCCGGCTATCCGAGGACCCCCTAATCCAGGACTCCCTCAGTAGCCCCTGAACCAGGCTTCAATGACGATGAGTCCGGCATGCAGATTGTCTTCGGCATTGCAAGGCGGGTTCCTCCTCCGAATAATCCACAGAAGCTTTTGAACACAAGGATAGTGTCCGGCTCTACAAAACAAATTCCACATACCACCGTAGAGAGAATAATATTTCCACAAATCTAATCTGCTGACAGCTTTTCATAACGTGACGTACTGCCGTGGTCTGGTCATGACGAACCATTTTTCCGAGCCTGCCACTGCACGTGTCGCGGGGCGGTTTTATTGGCACTTCCTGTCGAAGCAGAGATCGTGTCCCTTTTTCACGGGATTCTCATCAATACGGGCGTGGGTAACCCCATCATGCCTGCTGGTATGACTCCTTGATTTTAGGCAAGTTCCAAACGGTCACGCGGAGGATGCTTGATATTCACCCTCTTTATAAAGGGGCCAAGGCCGGTCCTTTTCTTCTCGCACTCAATTGAATCCTTCCCCCACCTCGAGCTCCAACACCCAAGGCTCAGGCTAGGCGCGTCGGACCTTCAGCCATGTCTGGATCCAACCTTCAAGGTCGGTGGGTGCCCTCCTCTGTCACAGAGGAGGATATCAAGAAGCTAAGAGAAGCCAGGTATTTGACCGCCGAAATCTCACACAGGCTGCCTGCTCGAGGGCAGGTCGTTCCTACTCCCGAGCCCAATGAGAGCGTCGTATTTGTTTCCCACTTCCTCCGAGGGCTAGGTTTTAGTCTAGATCCCTTCGTTAGAGGGCTCATGTTCTATAACGGGCTCGATTTCCATGATCTGGCCCCGGATTCCATCCTTCACATCTCGTCGTTCATCGTCGTGTGTGAGGCCTTCCTCCACGTCACCCCACACTTTGTCTTGTGGCTCAAGACCTTTAATGTGAAGCCGAAGATGATTAATGGGCGACACGTAGAATGCCGAGGTGCCATAATAAGCAAAGGCGCTGATGCTCCATGGCCAAAGGGTTCCTTCCCGGAGGTGTCCAACTTATGGCAACGGGAGTGGTTTTACATCACAGCTCCCCGTGGTACTAAGTGGGTTGCCGCTCCTGCTTTCTGCTCAGGCCCTCCGCCACAACTGGCGTCATGGGTCAACAAGGGGCTGGACTGGGGGCCCGTAAATGATGTGCCGACGTTGTAGAGCCGCAGCCGGGATCTCCTCGAGAGAGATGTCAGCCTTATCAAGGTAATGCAAGTCATGCTAGTTCGTCGAGTCCTGCCTTACAAACATCGACCTCTCCGCATGTGGGAGTTCAACCCGGAAGGACCGCGAACTATTCAGCACTTCTTCGGCATGACGCATGAAGAGATGTACGGATTGTTCTTCGGATCACAAATAAAGTGTCCAGACACCATCGAGGATGCGGGTCTGAGCTGTAATCGTCCAGATACCCAAGTAAGTAACTCTTCGGCCGAACATGCTGTCTTTTTATTTATCACAACATCATTCTGAGAAGTCGCTCTTTGACCAGGACTGGGTAAGAAAGGCGAAGATGATCAGGTGTTCGGCCCCCCTTCCCGAAGGCCCAACAGATCTAGTACTGGCCAGAATGCTTGAGCTCGCGCCTTATCAAGCGCCGTCAGGGGAGGACAAAGGGGGGAATAAAGAAGCTGAAAGCGAGCCTCACTCATTATTCATCCCAACCGGGGGAATTAGTGCCTCCGTGAAGGAGGATAACCAGGGAGAAGAATTTAAAATTCCTTCTCCCCAAGGAAGGAAGAGGGCCGCCTCTGAAGACTTGGAAACAATGGTTTCCAAACGAGGGAAGAAACCTTCGTCAGGGGGCCCTACCCCGGAGGGCGTCCTTACCGCACAGTACCCGCAAGGGGACCAGCCCTCCACCGAGCTGTAAGTAAACAAAAGTACTTCATAGTAAATATACCCTGCTTTATTTCCGAGAACAATAACCGAGACGTATGTCTTGTAGTCCGGATCGTAGCCCTTCTCGACAGAGTTCGTCTTCGGGGGATCCTCTTCCGGAGATGATGGAGAGTGAAACGCCTCCCCGTGCTTCCCTGCCTCGTGAGGCGGACGACCCTGAGGTGTCGTCACGGAGGATTTCTCCTGATCCGCCCAGGCCAGAGGGTAACCCTTCGGCCACCCGAAGTCCGGAGTATTTGGCTCCTAAGGAGAGCAACAGAAAGAGTCCGGGACTGCCCAGTGCGCGACCAGACGCACTGATGAATCTTCTGGAGCAAGCGGCTATCTCAGAAGCGCATTGTACGCTAATGGGTACGGTGGTTGAGAGGATTTCTTCCGCCAAAAGCGGGCTGCATGAAGCTTTTATGAGCCTGCTGAGAGGCTTCGAGGTACGCAAGGTAATATGTATTTTTGACGGTACCGCAGATGCTAGGTGTGCCCTATGCAGATAGTAGCCCCTGAGACTCTGGTTGCTATCAAAAAAGACGGCAAATAGAGGACCATAGTCCCAGGTAATGACCATGCTACTTTCTTGTGCAGGCGGCTGAGGGTCCGGCGGCTAGCCGGACTGGTGAGTTTGCTGAACTGAAGCGGTAACTTGATGCGGCGGATGCCGACATCGTGCTTGTAAACAAGCGGTTTGACGAGGCACAGGGTATGTATTCGCCTATGATCAACACATATTAAGAGGAGCATGATGCTAGTATCTGTAATATGCTGTGACTGCAGATGGAGCTGCCATCGTGGAGAACCTTCGGGCGGAACTTGCCCGAGCCAAGAAACAAGCCAGGAGGAGTGATGCGGCCGCCCTAAAGGCGGTCGAAGAGCTAAGAGCCGAACAGGCCGCCCATTACCAGAGCAAAGAGAAAATATCCAAGATGGGTATTGAGCTGAAAGATGCCGCCGACCGTTATGAGTTTCTTGAAAAGGAAAACCGAACGAAGATGGCGGACCTGGAGAAAGCCACAGTAGCAGCCAAGGAAGCCCGCTCTAAAATCAGAGCGGCGAAGGAGGAGCTTCGTCAAGCCGGAAATATCACGGCTGGGAAGCCCTTTTTGTTGCGGACAAAGTTCGGAGATCCTAAGTATGCCCTTCTGGACCAATTATGGAGTTCTGCGGACGCGTACCTGGATTTGGCAGCAAGTGCTGCTGATGTGACCAAGTTTTTCGAAGATCAAAAAGATCACGAAGTGGAAAAGTTGTTCTGGTCGCAGTTCAATGCTCCGGCGCGTCCGCTGCTGTTAAATGAGCAAATGGCCGAGTGGGCCGAGCTCCATAGGTTGTCCGGGCTTGCCATGAGGTCTGTTGTGGATCATCTTTGGCCGGAAGGACCAAAGCCGAATAGTTATTTTGGCTTAGTGCAAAAATTCTTTGGTGCCGTGCCGCATATCGATGCTGTGAAGAGGTCGGCGTGCATAGAGGGTGCGCGGATGGCTCTTGCCCGTGTCAAGACATACTGGGCAGAGATGGAGGCCACCGCTATTGCATCCCAGAGTTCGGCAGTAGGTCGGGTACCGGCTGAGCACTATTTTGAAGAAGTGTTAGAAGGCGCTCGTTTAATAGAGGCTCAGTGCTCGAAGAGTATCATGTTCTAGTGACATGTATCCCAATTGTAAGAACAATATTATTTGAATTATAAAGGCTGTGTTTATACTTTTGCCTGAAAGCATTATTGTGCCTCCTGTGCGGTCGTTTATGTATATATATATATATATATCCTGAAAGTTTGCAGTCGTCGACTTCAGCCCCCACGCATATAATGTGGGGGTGTTCGCCAAAGCGCGTCTTCACGCTTGATCCAACGTCTTGGTCCATTAAGGAGGTGGTAGCATGGCGAACGAGGCAATTGGACTATATTGCTTTAACACTTTCACTTAACCATAGGAGTTTGATAGTGGGGCTACTATATAGCCCCTGGTATTTCCGCGGCTATCCGAGTACGGTGCACGTACGCACATGACCGGAGAAACCGGTCCTTCGTTAATGCGGAGGAATCCCGAAGATTCCGATGAGTCATCGAGTGGTTGACCAGTCTCACGCTTTAACATGACAGTCAGTTTTCGGCTTTCTCTACTGAGATGCTCATCCGGATGAACCAGGGCACAATCGCAGTAGTTCTCCCGGTGCCACCTTAGCCGATAGAGCGGAACGTAAGGTAGCAAAATGCGGGAGCTGGGCAAACCCAACATTTGACCAAAGACATGATTCGGAGCTAATGCATATAAGGCCAAACTCGCGACGCCGAACACGCCCTAAGGTATTCGGTCTTTACAACATATACCGGGCTTAGTAACGCCCTTGATAATGAACCCCGAGTGTCCAGGTACGTGCATTATTCTGACGTAGCAAAATGCCAATAACGTCAGCATCTCTCTCGGTTATACTCAGTATCCGGAGGATGTGAAACAACAAGAGACAGTAACAAAGGTTTACACAGGGCCTTAATCTAAAAAAGAAACCTTTGAGCGGGGCCCTGCTGCACGTCTGCGCCTGTGTCTCCGTTGTGCCGTATCCTGGAAGGGTGCGGCACGATTATCATCTGTGAAAGAGAAGAACTTAGGTAAAAGTTGTCGTGCGAAAAATTGGTTATTCTCGATAAACCATTAAAATTCAAGATAAGTAAGGTTGAGCCGAACTGTAGTCCTTTTTACATGCGGGAAGCCCCTGGTACCGCCTATGGGGGTATATCCATCAAACCAATCTCATGTTTAACTAAGCTGTTACAGCTAGTGATGCACCAGACTCGTCTAGCCATGTCCGCGGTCTTGACGACCGATCATTTATTCTGGTTGGAGAGGCCGTTTAGTTTTCGGCTGCTAAAGCTGCCACACATTCTTCCGCGCGCAAGGAACGCTCAATGTTTCCGCTAATTGTGATGATGCCACGTGGACCGGGCATCTTAAGCTTAAGAGAAGCGTAATGCGGTACTGCATTAAAATGAGCGAAAGCTGTTCTTCCGAGTAGTGCTTGATAGCCGCTTCGGAATGGAGCGATGTCGAAGGTTAACTTTTCACTTCAGAAGTTCTCGGGAGAACCGAATACAACCTCTAGTACTGGAGAGCCCGTACAGCGGGCCTCTGGGCCTGGTATTACTCCTTTAAAGGTAGTATTACTGTGGCTGATTCTTGTTGGGTCTATCCCCATTTTGCGGACTGTGTCCTGATATATCGGATTAAGACTACTGCCGCCGTCCATGAGGACTTGGGTGAGATGGTATCCGTCGATAATTGGGTCTAGCACCAAGGCAGCCAATCCTCCGTGCCGGATACCTGTCAGGTGATCCCTGCGATCAAAAGTGATCGGGCGGGCCGACCAAGGGTTGAATTTAGGGGTGACGGGCTCTACGGCACGTATGTCTCGGAGTGCATGTTTGCTTCTCCTCTTCGTCACGTGAATCATGTTCACTGTTTTGACCTCTGGTGGGAATTTTTCCTGTCCCCCAGTGCTTTGCTGGCGAGGCTCATCCTCGTCTTCACTAGATGTATCCCTCCCCTTGTGTTCGGTGTTTAACTTGCCAGCCTGCTTGAAGACCCAGCATTCTCTGTGGGTGTGATTTGCAGGTTTATCGGGGGTGCCATGAGTCTGACATAATTTGTCTAGAACCTTGTTTAGGCTGGACGGTCCATCTTTGTTGCTTTTGAAAGGCTTTCTCCGCTGACCGGGTCGAGAGCCCCTAAATCCGGCGTTTACCGCCGTGTTGTCTGGGCTGTCTTCGTTATTCCGATGCTTTCTTTTATTACGTCGTGGTTTTCCATTACCATCCCTGACTTCAGATGTGCTTGGGTCGCTGGTGCTACTACGGGCCAGCCAGCTATCTTCGCCCACGCAAAAGCGGGTCATAAGGCTTGTTAGGGCTGCCATTGTCCTTGGTTTTTCTTGGCCGACGTGTCTGGCGAGCCATTCGTCTCGGGCGCTGTGTTTGAAAGCTGCTAAGGCTTCGGCATCCGGGTAGTCGACGATTTGGTTCTTCTTAGTGAGAAATCTGTTCCAAAGCTTTCGGGCTGACTCTCCGGGCTGTTGAATTATATGACTTAAATCGTCTGCATCCGGAGGTCGGACATAGGTCCCTTGAAAGTTAGCCCTAAAAGCATCCTCAAGCTCCTCCCAACTTCCAATTGAATTTTCGGGGAGGCTCTTCAGCCATTGCCGAGCTGGTCCTTTCAACTTGAGGGGCAAGTATTTGATGATGTGGAGATCGTCTCCGCGAGCCATATGAATATGGAGGATGAAGTCCTCAATCCAGACCCCAGGGTCTGTCGTTCCGTCGTACGCCTCTATGTTCACGGGTTTGAATCCCTCTGGAAATTCGTGATCCAGCACCTCATCGGTGAAACATAGGGGGTGCGCGGCACCCTTGTATTTGGATGTGTCATGGCGTTCTGACGGTTGTAGAGTTTGGTTTTTATTATGCGCTGGAGCGCGCTTCCTAGATCCGTAGATGGATCTGGTCATGCCAGCCTTTTGATGCAAGTCCTTGCTTGGATCGTGTGCTGACTTATGTGCAGCCTCGTTAGCCGCCCTATCGCGGCCACGAGGTGGTCGATCCGACCGGTCGGCCATTTAATTTTTCGGCTGTGTGGGCTCTAAGGCCTCATCATCGAATTCAGGCAACAGCTTGCGCTTTGGATAGCTCTTTGTGTGGCAACTGCCACCATACTTTTCTTCAGTGTTAAGCACTTTGCTCCATCTACTGTTGAGCATATTCTGCGCGGCTTTAAGCCTTTGCTTCTGCTTCTTTAGACTCCTCGCGGTGGCAATAAGCCTTCTACGGAGGTTCTCTTGTTCCAAGTGCTTTTCCGGGATGATGTGTGCATCCTCGTACGGACTGTTTTCATCTCCGGAGAGAGGTTGTGAGCTTTATCCTCGGTGTCACCATGTTCGGACAACGGATCCGTACTATGTTCTCCGTTCGCTGGTTCATCCTGCTCTATCGCTGGGTCAATGTGGTCGTCGTTTCCTCTGGAGTCGACTGGGGTGTTATTTTCTCTTGCGTTGTTATCGCTGTTTTTGCCTAGGCGAGATTTGGAGCGGCGCCTACGCCGTCGCTTTGGTTGCTTCTCGAGGGAGCTATCCTTCGCTGCATCCTTTTGTTCCTCGTCATTGTTTTCTTTGGGGGTGTCTACCATGTATATGTCATACGATGAGGTGGCAGTCCAGCGCCCTGTGGGCGGTGGTTCTTGTTCGTCTCCTGCATCGTCGTCCATACCGTCGATGTCTTCGGAGCCGAAGTCGAGCATGTCGGTTGAATCGTCGACAGTGGCTACTAAGTGGGTGGTGGGTGGGGAGCGAATTTCTTTGTCGTCTGCATCCCATTCTAGCCGGACATAGTTCGGCCAAGGGTCTCCCGACAGGGAGAGTGACCTCAACGAGTTTAGCACGTTGCTAAAAGGCGAGTGCTGAAAGATATCCGCGGAGGTAAACTCCATGATCGGTGCCCAATCGGATTTGATAGGCACGGACGCAGGTGGCTCGGAGTCCATGGCCGGGGAAGAATCCAACGGTTTGGCAACATGGGTCTCGGAGGAGGTTAAGTCAGTATTCGGCTCTATCGCAGCTGAGTGTGCGGCCTCCGTGGCGGGATCCATCCACCCGTCCTCAGATGGCACAATTTGTTCCGGATTGAGGGCCGGAGTAGTTGCAGGTGTGATCTCCCGAACACTGTTCGATAGCAGAGCTAAATCATGCTCGTCGTAATTGTGTGGCGCACCTGACATGGGCTCGAATCTGTCGAAGATCAAGTCTCCGCGGATGTCGGCAGTATAGCTCAAGTTTCCAAACCTGACCTGATGGCCAGGGGCGTAGCTCTCGATCTGCTCCAGATGGCCAAGCGAGTTGGCCCGCAGTACGAAGTCGCCGAATACGAAGATTTGTTCGGGGAGGAAAACCTCACCCTGGATCGCATCGTTGCCGATGATCGAAGGAGCCATCAAGCCTTATGGTGACGGCATAGTGGAACTCTCAATGAAAGCACCAATGTCGGTGTCAAACCGGCGGATCTCGGGTAGGGGGTCCCGAACTGTGCGTCTAAGGCGGATGGTAACAGGAGGCGGGGGACACGATGTTTACCCAGGTTCGGGACCTCTCGATGGAGGTAATACCCTACTTCCTGGTTGATTGATCTTGATGATATGAGTATTACAAGAGTTGATCTACCACGAGATCGTAGAGGCTAAACCCTAGAAGCTAGCCTATGGTATGATTGATGTTGTCCTACGGACTAAACCCTCTAGTTTATATAGACACCGGAGGGGGCTAGGGTTACACAGAGTCGGTTACAAGGGAGGAGATCTACATATCTGTATTGCCAAGCTTGCCTTCCACGCCAAGGAGAGTCCCGTCCGGACACGGGTCGAATTCTTCAATCTTGTATCTTCATAGTCCAACAGTCCGGCCAAAGGATATAGTCCGGCTATCCAAGGACCCCCTAATCCAGGACTCCCTCACCTGGCCCGGGACCGTTTGCGCCTTTTCGCTCACGTATATGATAGTGTCGCTAGCATCCATATGACAGAGAACCCGGGCCGACATGACAAGTCGTGAACCCAAAGTGGCACTAACGTATGGGGACAGGCATACATGAAACAACATCGAGCATGTCGGTCATCAGCGTGTGAATCCGGGCTGTAGTGACTGGGCTAACAGGACTCCGGGAATCTGGGCTGTAGCAGGCTAGCAGGACTCCGGAAGTCACCGCATGACATTTCCTCGAAGGGTCAGACACAGGAACGATGTGAATCACATGCCGGCCAAACTAAGTGTTCCGGAGCAGTAGTGCTGGGCTAGCAGGACTCCGGTAAACCGGGCTCTAGCGGACTACCAAGGCTAAGTGGAAGCAGCAGACTTACATTTCCCCATAAGAGAGGCTACTAAGGATAAACCACTAGATTGTCGGATCCCACACATACCAAGCATTTCAGTCATACACACAATATGCTTGATATGTGCAAATACAACATGGCATCACAACAACACTCTACGACTCAGAGTATTTAGTCATTAGGCTCCGAGGAGCCAAGTATTACAAACATGGGTCTCATGACCCAACATACAGGGCATACAAGCAACAAGCGGAAGCATTACATGTCTGAGTACACACAACTACAAAAGAAAAATGCTGATACGCCTGACTATCTACAAGACCCTCCCAAGGGTACAAGATCATAGCTGAGGTAACAAGCTATTCGTCGAAGTCCACGTAAACTAGTAAGACCGAAGTCTCCGCTGCAAAAACATAAATAAAGCAACATGAGTACAAAGGTACTCAACAAGACTTACATCAGATCCTATCATACATGCATTATTATCAAGGAGGCAATGTGGGGTTTAGTTGCAGCAAGCCAGCTTTGACTCAGTGGCTAACCTGTTCTACGACTACGAGTAACTTCTTGAGGTGAGAAAGCGCACATGAGTCCACTATTCATCACATTGATACACCACTATGGAATCATTCCCGTCTCCCTACGAGAAGGCCATCCATAGCACTCACACTTGTCTTGAGCATTTTAGAGTATCCACTTCAAGTTGTCTATGTACCGCGTAAGCATCCAAGAAGTCCATAACCGCGGACCCGGCTATTCGAATAGATCATGTTAACCCTGCAGGGGTGTACTTCTTCACACACGCTCTCGCCACTTACCGCCATGTACACGTCATGTATCTCGGCAACCTTCAAGCGGAAGCCTGGCGAGGGAGTCGGCCACGACCTAACTAACCACACAAGACTCTAGTCCAGGTTTATCGCCTATTCGGGTTCCATCCGCAAGGAGATCCGGCCCGGGTTTCACTCACGGCCCCAAACGATGTGTGCAGGGTTCCCAAGCCCACCTCGCCGGATGGATCTACGCTTGGTACACCGTGCCACTTGTGCCTAGTCTGTCCCAAGCCCACCTGGCCGGGTGCCACTTGGTAGACTACTAACACTACCTACAAACACCAGAAACTATTTGCAACTCCTGGACCGAGATCAAGTTGGTTAATAAGTCGAGAGGGGCACTTAAGCATTCCAATGCGTGCTAGTAGCTAGTCATTGGACAACATACACAGAACTCAATGCTTATGGACGGTTCCAGTGAGACAACCCACCATGTACTCCTACATGGCTTCTCACCGCTACCTTTACCAAATCGTGTTCACACACTTAACTCTCAGCACCAGAACATATAGTAACACTCCAATTCATTCCCAATGAATCAGACCTGACACAACTCTAAGCAATAGCAGGCATGGCATGGTAGGAACACAACATGGCTCAATCAACTCCTACACATGTTAGTGGGTTTCAACTATTTACTGTGGCAATGACAGGTCATGTAGAGGAATGGGTTCAACTACCGCAGCATAAAGTAGCAGTTGAGTCGCTGTTGTCCTAATGCAATAAAAGAGAGCAGGAGCGAGAGAGTGGGATCGTATCGGAATGAACAAGGGGGGTATTCTTGCCTGGTAGATCAACAGAGGGCACTGCTTCATAGACAGGTACTCTGGAACACTCTCCGGAGCAGGACCAAAACTAGGGATGTGACACCCGGGTCCTCTCCCCAAATGTTAGGTGGGAAGGGATCCCACAACGGCCAATTTGAAGGGGGCAGCTAGTACAAGTTATCCTGACAAAAGGTGGTCTTCGCCTGCCAAAGGCTCTGGTGGTGATGCCGTCGTGGGCTCCATGATGACCTCCGTCCTGCCGTCCTGCTGGTCTTGGTCTCGTTGCACCGATATGGAAACCTTTGCCTGATGCCTCGGGACTCCTCGCCTGCGCTTGCCCCTTTAGCACCAAAGAGGCAACGGGTACTCCGTGCCCACTGGCGCCGCCTAGCGCCCGCCTGGCCTTGGTCGTCACGGCCCACGTCACGGGGATCTCACGAGGTGCCCCTCGCCTTGATCTCTCCGCCCCTCGCGAGCCAGCCTAGTGAGGCCGCCCCAGAGGAGGTCTTGTGTTGTCCGCCTCGCGAGGCTTGGCCCCTCACGAGGGTCTTGAGTGTTTGCTGGTGAAGATGGGCCATACTAGGCCGCTGGTGGAGCCACGCCGTGGGCCGCAGGCAGGCAAGTCTGGGGATCCCCGTTCCCAGAACGCCGACAAATATCAGAAGTCCATGATGGGTGAGTTGAAATTCTTCCTTGGTCTTCAAATCTGTCAGCAGAGTAATGGCATCTTCATATCACAAGAAAAATATCTCAAAGGTTGCCTGAAGAAGTTTGGAATGCAAGACTGCAAAGGGTACACGATGCCAATGCCACCCAAAGGCCAATTGGGCCCCAACGACAATGGTAAAGAGTTTGATCAAAAGGTATACCGCTCCATGATTGGTTCTTTACTCTACTTATGTGCATCTAGGCCTAATATAATGCTTAGCATTTGCATGTGTGCCTAATTCCAAGCGGCACCAAAGGAATCGCATCACTTAGCTGTGAAGCGAATTCTTCGATATCTGGCTTACACCCCAACACTAGGATTATGGTATCCAAAGGGCTCAGAGTTTGATCTAGTTGGATTCTCAGATGCTGATTATGCTGGTGACAAGGTTGATCGCAAGTCCACATCAGGCACATGTCATTTTCTTGGGCGATCTCTTGTCTGTTGGTCTTCAAAGAAGCAGAACTGTGTATCACTCTCCACTGCCGAATCCGAATACATTGCTGTTGGATCATGCTGCACTCAGCTTCTATGGATGAAGCAAACTCTCAAGGACTGTGGCATCCATCTGAAGCATGTGCCACTTTACTGCGACAATGAAAGCACCATCAAGATCGCCAACCACCCAGTTCAGCACTCGAAGACAAAGCACATTTAGATCCGTCATCACTTTCTCAGAGATCATGTCATGAAGGAAGATATGGATATCATTGACGTTAACACTGAAGAGCAATTGGCAGATATCTTCACGAATCCCTTGGATGAGAAAAGGTTTTGCAAGTTCCGGTGTGAGCTAAATATCTTAGAATCCTCAAATGTCCTGTGATTGGACACACATCCTAACGCTTATGCATGTTGATGACTTAGATGTGCAACACACGAAGTAACGTATATCTTCAATCAATGAAGACCCACACTCTTAAGTGTGAATACATTAACGTGGAATTTGACTTCGGAGCACCACGATAATTGTGCACCGTGTCTGGGTCTAATACTTCCTATAGGGTGGGTAATGCCACCACCAAACTTTCTCGAAGATTTTTATTTGGCGTCATGATTGCATTATCTTCGCACTTGGTTTGTCTTCAACATTGATTTGACTTCAAGGTTTATCTTCGCAATGTTGATTTGTCTTTTATATATATATATATATATATATATATATATATATATATGCGTGTTCTATCCTCTACGGCATTCACTTATAGCTATGTCTTCAAACTTGCCATTTTCTAAACTAAGTGAATGTGATCGGACCCTAACCCCTTCTGTGCTTCTTCCTCGAATTCTGTCTATCTAGTCATATGCATTCTGTTGAAACATGTTGAATGTCTTCATTGCGTCCTTCTCAGCTGAAGATACAGAGACACACATTTAAAACTACTTTCAATATTATATCTCTTTTGCCTGAATACCGGAGAAGTCAGAACGACCACCCGACAAACCAGGTGTGCGTGGGAACATGGAACAACTTCCAATGAGTTGCATGCATGCCACGTGTCCATCAGTTGTGAACCGCCAGGGGCACCTGCATAATTGCACTGTGCAGCCCTTTACCTTATAAATACCCATCCCGTGCAGTCATTAACTCCTCTTCCACCTCGCCATCTCGCTCAAACCCTAGCGCGACTGCTAGCTCGCATCGACGCCGGAGACGAAGTGCTTAGCTACCGCGACCTCTTCGACGCCGTCCTCACGCCGGCCGCGGACCTCGTCTTCTCCGTCGCCGATGTAGGTGTCTTCCGCCGCCAAGTTAGGGCGCGGGAGAATGGACTGCTCGGCCTCCCTTCTGCCTCGTCTAGCAGTTCATTTGTGGTAAATAAATATCGCTTTTTACGGTCTTTTTGATCTGTCAAATCCATCCACTTCAACCAAAAGTGGTTTCTACACTTCCAAATCTGGATATGTCTCTTTCTGAATCTCATATCTTGCAAAGTATGTTCACTTATGCTTCATAACTAGTTAGATTCCTCCCTTGTACTTATTCATGGATTCGTACAAATCTGGAACCAACTCCCTTCAAATAAGTGAATGTCTTCGCTCTATGAGGTGAATGTCTTCAACTGATTTATCGTCAAAATCTTGCATATGATCTCTTCCCCTTCCCTCGCATCTCTAATGCTGTTACAGGTACACGTCCATGGGAGAATCCCTTGGTTCTCATAGTCTGCATTCATTTGCAGAGTTCTTACAGCATCATATTCACTCCCTTGAAGCCAGTTCTTGGTTGACAAGTAGACAGAAGCCTTTCACTGTTCTGAAGCCTATCTATTTGAATATCATGGCCATTGAGAAATGAGCAAGGAAGGGTGGCAGGCAGCGCCGTGGCAATACTGATCTGGATCTGCCTCCTGATTTGTTTGAAATGTACAAGACTGATCCAGAGGAGAACTATAATCAGCGCAAGAACCGAATCCAATGGATCCGAAGATATTGGGAAGAACAGTGGTTCAAGTACAACTTTGTCACTGCTGAATATGCTGAGAAGAATGCCATCAGGCGCCCTTGGGGCGATATTCTTTACAGAAATCTGCAACCCAAGTCAAAGCCTGAAGCCATTGCCCAAGGCCTCTATCCTTGCATGGTCCGAGGACCTCAGCCTGAGAATGCCGATCCATCATCTTTGTTATGGTGTCGTGACGACAATCTCTTCAAGCGCAACTTAAAGTTCGCTAAGGAGTCAGCTGCAAAGAACAAGAAAGCTTTCAGACTCAACTTCAACCCTGGTCCGTCTGCTCCCAGACAGGATGTCACACGTGAAGCCATGTAACACCCCGGATGTAACTTTCCATATGTGTAACTCCAACTCTTGCCATTTTCAGCTATGTGCTGTGATATTCCCTCCGTAGTTGGGTTTTGTTTTTTGTTTTGCATTTTGTTTTGTCATGCATCTCATATCATGTCATCATGTGCATCTCATTTGCATACGTGTTCGTCTCATGCATCCGAGCATTTTCCCCGTTGTCCGTTTTGCAATCCGACACTCCCACATGCACCGGCGCACCCCCTCTTGTCTCTTTTCGTGAGCGGGTGTTGAACGTTCTCGGAATGGACCGAGTCTTGTCAAGTGGCCTTGGTATACCACCGGTAGACCACCTGTCAAGTTTCGTGTAATTTGGAGGTCGTTTCATGCTCCAACGGTTAACCGGGTAACCGCAAAGGCCTTTTTTGTGTTGCAGCCCAACACCCCTCCAAAACAGCCCAC
Organism: Triticum aestivum; assembly: GCF_018294505.1. NCBI lineage: Eukaryota > Viridiplantae > Streptophyta > Magnoliopsida > Poales > Poaceae > Triticum > Triticum aestivum. The sequence continues at coordinate 138,163,608 of NC_057808.1, forward strand.
AAACCCATCTAAGTCACCTTCATGCTCTAGGTCGTTCGATCACGATCGTGTGGGCGAAAACCGCACTCCATTTGAAGCCTCCTAGCTCCCTCTACCTATAAATATGTGTCTCTCCCGGATTTCTCACGCAGATGAAACCCTAGCCCGCTCCCCTCGCGCCGCCAGACACGTCCGGTCCGAGCCGGACAAACTGCGCCGCCGCCCTCGCCCACTCACCGCCCGCCACGTGTCCACGCCGCCGCCCGTACGCCCGCGGCCCGGAGAGCCCACCGCAGGCCCTCCCGGCCCGCTCCTCCTCCGCCGCCGCCCGCGTCTCCT